>NW_009926068.1:0-15336 GCF_000696875.1 Nestor notabilis | reverse complement strand
ACAGCTTCCCCCGCGCCCGGCGCGCCGAGCATCGGGTCCCCGAGCACCTGGTCCCGGCCGCACCACCACCACCACCTCCTCTCCCGGGGCTCCTGCCGCAACGCTGCTACCAGGTTGCTGCACCCCACGCGTCTATACCGGCGGCAAAACAGTAATCGCCACATATAGTGTCGCATGGAAATGCTTAGGATATGTCTGCTTAGGACAAGGATGAATGGCTTTACACTGAGGGAGGGTAGATTGAAATTGGAAGTTCTTTACTGAGAGTGCTGAGACAGTGGCGCAGATTGCCTGGACAAGTGGTGGCTGGCCCCTGCCTGGCAGTGCTGACGGCCGGTTTGGACGGGGCTTTGAACAAGCTGGTCAGTGTACATGAAAAGCATTGAGACCATTTTCAGACTCGTGAGAAAAATCAACTAACCATTTGGAGTTTTTTCCTTTTTAAGCTACAACCACTTGTTCGCTGGACGGTAAGTGAGAAGCAATGGGCATGCAGCACTGCAGCACTACTTTTGTTAACTCACGTTTCAGTGTAGAATTATACTAGGGACTTGCCATGCTCCTGTTCCTGTTGCACACTGTTTTTAAAGCCTTCAGCACTCAGAAGTCCTCCTCACTGCTGTGTCTCAAGGAGCTTTTCTGGCTGTCGATCATCATCAGAAGACACTGTGATCCCATAGATCTTCATGCTACTCTTTATCCCAGCAAGGGGTTAGAACTAGATGATCTTTAAGGTCCCTTCCAACCTAAATCGGTCTCTGACTCCATAATACTGTAAAAAAATTATACTCTCAACTGTGTTTATTCAAACTATGCTACTCACCTTTACCCAACACATACACACTTTCAAAACCTTCTAACAGAACATGAACTTGTAAAATAATATTTTATTTTTTTTGGAAAATGTACAGGTTTGACCAGCAGTTAAGATCTATATATTATACAGTGAGGCAGACTACAGTTTTGAATGCGACAGCCATACGCTGAAATAGACTTAGGTCTTACAGCTGAAATGGAGATATAAGAAAGAAAGGAAACAGTAAGTTTTATTCTCCTTGTGGGCTTTTTGGGGTGGGTTGGTTGTTTTTTGCGTTTTTTTTTTTTTAATTTTTAAGTGAACAGCATCTTGTTTATGACCAAAGTAGTAGTGAGAAAAAAAAAAAAAGGAACGACAGATTTTTCCAAGTGGTACAAACACACAGGAACAGCCTATTTTACTGTAATATAAAATACTGCAGTCCCATTTTTAGCAGTTCTAGATTGTTGAAATTAACGATCAAATGCTCTGTCAAAACTTCTTTTCTGGCCTCTGCTTCTGAATCTGTTTCTACCAGAACCACCCCGACGCCCGTTTCTGGAGCTTGAGAAGCTTCGGCCATTTCCTCCACCTCCTCCTCCTCCTCCTCGCTGTGATTCTACTAACTCAGGTAATTCAGTCGCCACGCACAAACGCCATTGTTTTGAATCTTCCCATTTTGCCTATTGAAATAAAGTCACACATAGCAAGTTAAAATCCAGTAATGCAATTACAGAGTATTTCACAATTATTGAATTTGCTCAATTGAAAGGGTAAAAATGTGACCTAATATAGGGGATTTAAGTTTCTAACTAAAGTGGTCAATGCTGGTTTCAAAATCTTAAGCTTAAGAGCTACAGCTGTCTGAGTATGCCTGAGATGCTAAAGAACAGAACTGAAACTCACCTTAGAGCTTTACAGAGCAACCTCATCAGTAAACTCCCCACCTTCTATGTATTAAGAATATCACTTCAGTTATTACTGAACACAAACCCACACCCTGCCCTCAATTCCCTCCTAATCCAGAACCAAACATTGCTTTCGGAGTCAATGAATGCTAGGGCACATGGGTTTAGAGATACACTAAGGGAGAAATGAAATACATGAGGAAAAGTTTGGAAGAAGGAATTTTGTCATGGAACACTAACTCTGCCAAGCAAAAAACCTGAATTCACTTTTATGTGGAGAGAATTATAGGTGAAAAGAAGGGCTGGCAGGGAATAGAAAAAAAGAGGATTTTACAGAGTAACAAAATTTGCTGCCTACAAAGATTAATCCAGCAGCAGTAACAAAGGGTGGGTTTGTTCACACTACCACACTTCCCAGTGCAAAAGTTTCAAGCAACAGATTTTTGGGGACAAGGGAATTCTTTAGGAGAGAAACTCTATATGCTTGTTCCATTCTCCAATTCCTTCAAAGCTATCCCTTTTGCCACTAGGAAAGGCAGGATACAAGTTGCTTTATGTTTTCTGACCAGTCAGTTTCATCTACAGTCTGCTGTAACCAGAAAGTTCAGTGAATGTACCTCTATTTCCTTTTGGTCTGCTGCAGGAATATCAAAGCACACACCCTAAAAAGAAAGAATAATTTTAATGGATATAGGTCTAACCTTTTAATTGACTGAAAACAAACCAAATGAAACAAAAAGCAAAAAACCACAAATAAAAACCCACAAACCAGAGCCTACAAGCCTGCGTACTAGAACAGTTTTACATTTCAAAATGGTTTTAAACAGAAACTTAAATCTATTTCAAGATCTTTGAACACTGAGACTGTTGCATCAATATTTCTTAAGACACCTCTACTTCCTTGAACTTTTCCTCAGATAAACACATCTTTCTTTCCTCTGCATAGCCAGTACTTCAAATTCACATTTTCTTGCTTTTTAGCAATAAGGTTATAACCCTTTCCATCCTAAACTGCGGTCTCCCGGCTTCTGCATTGCCCATTTTGTAAATTCTTTCAAATAAGAAGTTTAATTCACTCTTTAAAATGCTATTCTTTGTCCAAATAAGAAATCTGGATATAAAGGATTACAAATCTGATGTAAGAAAAACCATTCTTAGATAGCGTTCCATATACCAAATACAGAACAGTGCTGTGAGTAAAGAGACAGAGTAAACGGATGGTGCAAATCAGCAATAATGCCTAACAACTCTCAAAAACAGGACATATAAATTCCTTGTCCTCTGTGTCACCACAAATAATCCTGGACTATCTGATCACACATTTTCATGTTTCTGAAAATGCATACAAATTCCGAGACAAGAAGAGTGAAGTTAATCACTTTTGTTTAAAATAACCACCTCACAGCGAGCTTTGCTACAATTGTTGCAACACTGTTAAATATGCAACTCAGAAAGTAACTTTCTGATCTTTCAGTTTCAGGTACCAGAATAACAAGGAACATGCACTATCGAAACTGACCTAAGAAATCCTGTTCTGTGTTCTGTCACTAAGGCAGTTAGCACAGTTCATACCTTTTACCTTTTGGGCTATCATATACTGCATTCTACTACGTCTTTAGCACGTCAGTGGAGCAGAGCCTTAAAATCCTGAGATACCCAAGCCCTAATAAAACAAACTGAGGCCCACCCTTCTACCAGTCATGTCCTTACTGACAAAGCGTGGTAATGGGGAAATTGTTGAGAAAAGGCTACAAACAGAAGAGCTCAGTAGCAGACGTACAAAAAACCTTACCATTTTTCCCTTGAGGAAACACATTCTGTTCACCTTCCTATCAACATCGTCACCTAACAGTTCTCGCAGTTTTCGCCAAGCATAGCTCATATTGTTTATTTCTTCCGAGCAGCTTAGTATCATTGTAACAAATCCCTAAAGAGCAAAAAATGGGGCATGCTCCATTAAGTCAGAGAAACATGCTTCAGTACATCTATCAGACACAAGAAACCTGCTAATTTAATTAATAACAATTAACTTAATAATTTAGTATATTAACTTTTCAAGTAGATACTGTTACAGGAGAGCAATAGCCACTATAGTCTTGCTTTTAACTATACTAGTAGTTACTAGTAGCTTAAGTACAGTTCTCATAAATAAAATCACGAAGAGACATAATTCTCTATTTAAAAAGAGGCACATTTTTTGGTTTTTGTATTTAAGACAAATGTTAAGCCATACACCCTTACCGCATCCGAGTTCAGCAAGGAGCGCTGTTCAATGGAAGTAGCACCTGAAATATGAGCTAGTGCTGCAGCCAGAGCATTAACTGGTCCCTTTTCTTCTATTAGAAACCGAGCAGATTCTTTGAAATACTCAATAGCAGTTTGAGGAACAGAATCCAGACACCTGAGTAAAAAAAAAAAAAAAAATAAATACACACACACACACACGTATTTACTAGGCTCTGGAACAGAAGAAAACAGCAGTCCAAGGTTTTAAGAGTGATCAGTTCAAAGAGTTCAGAGACAGCAAAGAGCAACCCAAACAATCCTTCTGAACTAGGAAGGCAGCAAGACATGACAGGGCTTGAGCCATAGAACACACCTGATGGCATCTTTGCTGGAAGCCTTTATTATATCAGTTGCAGTAGGAACACCAACACGCTTGAACGTAATGCCCTGAAATTTAAAAAGCCAAATAGAGATGAAACTTGCAGACCATAAATAATGCAGTTCTAAAGAAATAGTATTTAAATCTATCATTTTTGTTCTTTTCAACATTTAACTCCCACCTTCTGCCAGTGAAAATTAAAAGGTTAAGTTTACAGGGAAATGGGTAACACTTAAAAGTCTTTTGTTCATAGTAGGTCAGTTTAAATGACCCAGTGACCTTAAACTGAAATAGAGACCATTGGGGCAGATTACTGGGGGGAGAGGGAGGAAGTCTACAAATTCTAAATTATTGATTTTAGTCTGATTTATTTGTATTTAAGTACAAGTTACACAGCCTTTCTAAATATAAGTCTGTTTTTTATGCTCCGAGACTAAACCATCTCATCCCAATTGAATACCTAATTGGCAAAAAAACCTGCTCTATGGGAAAGCACACGAAGTGCAGAAATTATAGTAACAATTCTTAGTAAAGCTACACATATGTAAATCACTGATCAAACAATAAGCCAGGGCGAACACTGAAATCCTGCTGGCTTTTTCTCATTGCCACAGGTACATTCTTACTGGCATCTATTGAAAAAGTGGTCAGATTCACTGCTCCACAGCAACTGACTGTGTTACTGAAACCCTGCAAGGTAACTGAACCTCAACCAGCTGCTTTATAAGCTGTATTCTGTAATTGAACTACTGAACAAAACATTAAGATTTTACATGCTATTTACATGCTACATTACATCTGAATGCTCAGAAGGAAACTATAATTTACCGCTTTCTGTTCCACATATCTTAACTGATGTTCTTCCTTTCGCTGATAAAAACAGATACAGATCCCAGTCCGTCCAGCTCGACCTGTGCGTCCAGAGCGATGGATATAGGACTCCACATCCTTCAAAATAAATAGCCTTATGACTTACCTAATTTACTGTAGTTAGATCAATTAATTGCATTCTCATAGCTTAGTAGAAGCTATTACAGGTAAGCCTGAACAATACACAATAACTGCATCAGAGAATGAAATCAAAAAACATTGCTTCACTAAAGTCAATTGAATAAGCTTTTCTACAGCCCTGTAAAAATCAGAATTTGAAAGCCAGAAACATGAGCACGAATCTAACATGGATCACCTAAGTCTTGTTTTGGCATCATCACAGAGAATATGAAAAAAACCCCACCAAACCATTTTGAGTGTGTATGTCTACCTCCATAACAATCCCACTCACCCTCCTGCACATCAACTTGATTATGGTTATTGAGATATTAATAGTGAATTCACTGAAAATTATCCTGTTTCTTTCATACCCTAACTTCAGCCAATGTTCTCACTATTGGGGTCCCCTCCTCCTCTGTGTGAACTGTTCTTGCAGGACAAACAGTCTTTTATCTACTTTATCTACTTCCCACTGCTTCCAGATTTGCAATCACCATACACAGCATTGAAGGGAGAGGCCTTGAACAGCCTCAGAAAAGATATTTTAAGGAGACCATTTTTAAACATACTAGGCACTGATGCACTCTGAAAAAATCCTCTAAGAAACTTCTTCTATATACCAGGACATTTCTCACCCTTGCCCTTAAATGCAACAATAAGCTCTGTGTTGTGAATACCATCACCTGATTGCATATACTACTTGAAAACAAGAGCACAAATTATTACACCAACCTAAGTGTAATACACCCAGTACAAGTGTAAAGACATCCAACATAACCATCTCCTACCTTTGGTGGTGAGCTTTGTACAACCAGGTCAACTTCAGGGATATCTAAGCCACGGGCAGCTACGTTCGTTGCAACCAGAACTTTAAATGTACCATTTCTAAAACCTTTCAGTGTGATCTCTCTTTGCTTCTGAGGAATGTCACCATGCAACGACTGGCAATCCTGAAAAACAGTATTATTACAGGACTGTACTAAAATCCAAGACAGTGCTCCATTTTATGTTTAGTTTTGGGTACAGTATCTGGTATTTGATGGATACTATATGGCAAGATACAGAAGAACTGGATTAATAGTGTCTTAGAATATTTACTCAGTACTTATTCATATACCTCAAAGACCCTTAACAAAGGTAGGAAACCAGAATCACAACATCTGTCTTATCTCCACCTCTAATTACTGTGACCTATGAAAACAACTATGCCCTAACTTGCCATCCACACAATCTCTGCAAAGCTTAGCTGTTTCAAAATAACCATCAACAATTTTCTCAGGCCTTCTTAGTGTAATTTAGACACATTTTCCAAAAGTGTTGAGTCTTAATCCCCCTTAATATGTTAATCTCCCCTACTACCAATTAAAGGATTAAAATACAAGGGGTCGTGAAAAAAAAAATAAACCAACCACCCCCTCCAAAACCCCAAACTCACAAAAACTACAGCTTCCAAGACAATTTCATTTTAATCCAAACATTCTGAAAGTCCTATATCACAGCAGTAACAGGTATGAAGACCAAACATCCAAAAATTGGTTTCTCCTCCACTTGACATTTCAGAGTTTACCTGCAGATGACTACCATGTTTTCCACATTTAAACAGAGAATGATTTGAAAAAATACCAACTCAGTGCTAGGGTCAGCACAGAATTCAAAAATTCTTTTTCAGTTTTGGATTAATGTCAGATGCTAAATGGAATAGCTGTATTATTATTAGTAAGTATTAATAAGCTAAACCAGAAACATCTAAATAATTTCCTTTTCTTACATGCCAAGATCAGAGTTCTGCATTGCCTATGCAAGACTCATAACCTAACACCATCAGTAACAGAATAAGGCTCCACACAGAGGTTTACCTGCTACTGAGGTCATCTAGGAGTATGGGAGAAACATTCCTGAACACATTTGTAGCAGATGAAAAAGCTCCTCCCTTCCCTGGGAACATAATGCTGTACTGTTTTCTAGACATAACTCATCTCCTCAATGAAAACACATACAGAAAAAGTAGTTGCTGTGATACCACCACCAAAACCAAGCATGCAGTGCTTGAGTACCACTACACATCATAAACATTGTACCACCTCACCAGTGAGTTATTTTCCACCAGTGCTAGTATGTGTCATACCACAAATCTCAGGAATACACTAAAGATCCTTCACAAGAGATGGCAGGTTGAATTCTTGCTGTGTATGCATCTTTAAACTCTTCATAACAGCTAATAAACATCTTAATAAAAATACAGATGCAACCTCCATTACATTACAGCTCTAAACCCTAATCTGCCCCCCCAACAACACTAATTTATGTCAGTGTCACAGCTCAATAACTGCTATTCCAGTACCATGACCTGTTATCCTAGTAGTTCTCTAAGTCTACCACTTTTTAATCCAAGAGAGTCTTCTCTACATAAAATTCACAACTGCTTCACTTAATGTCAGTAAGAACTCTTCCTTTGAGAAAAAAAATCCCAGTATCTGTTAGCACAGCCTGGTCCTGAAGACTATAATGCTCTAAAACTTTCAACCAGTTTGCTGAGGTTTTTTAAAAGGTTCTTTTTGGCAGTTTTGAAACTACCTGACCACCTGCAAAAGCCTGCCTTACCCACTCTAGAAACCTCTCTTTAAAGCTTACTCAGCATAGGTCTGGTATCGACGTAGGGTTGATGCATCTCTGGCAGGTTTTACTGCTTAATACAGATGATAAAATACCTGTTTGATCGAAGCATTCAGAGCCAGTTCATTTGCCTCTTTTTTGGTCTCACAAAAGACAATGGTCCTCCCGTAGCTGCCACTGTAGACCTGAATGACATCTCCAATAACAGCAGCTCTCTGAGACCAGTGACACTCTATTGCCAAATGCTACAGAAAAGAATTCCAGTGTTTAGCTTATATAAGAACACAAGATGCTTTTTAAAAACATTTAAAACTTAAAAATTCAGAAATACTAAAGAGTTATACAGTTTCCCAATGGGCAAAAAATGCTAACTCATGTTACTGGAACATGCAAAATCCATAAGGCTCTTATGTCCACCAGAATTAGTCTAACATTAAGCAAAATAATTACAGTAAGAGATTAAAAAACCCCCAAAGATGACAGTCTACAAATCACTTTTTTAAAGCAAGGAAAAGAAAACAGGAAATGTTATTCCATTCCTCTGGAGAACAGTCAGGGTGCAAGATTTTGTCACAGTTCTATCAACTAAAGCTTTATGTCAGATGAAGTGAAACAAATAAATGCAGTGCATTAAAAGCTGTTTTCCAAGCACAAGATGAACATTCTTTTAATCCCACTGATACAATTACTTGTCCTGTTGATCTGTCAAAGTAACTGCTAAGCAGGACTTAAGTGGAAACAATTAGCTTACCAAGTGAAGATAGCTAAATTCAGGCTTCTAGCATTTATGTATGGCATTCCTTGTTATAGTATTTACTGCACAGCAAAAGCCTAGTGAGGTGAGATACCACAGGAAGTTTGAAAAAATCTCCTATATACAGAATAGCAGGATTTGACTGTGAAGTCCCTGACAATTTAAAAGAGTCAGGCTGATGTTAATGTGTTCCTCTGGCTTCCAACTTATATAAATTCAGATACCACTTTTCTCTGAAAACCAACAAAACCGGTAACTGAATCCTCCCAAGATGTCTATATGATTATCAGACGCTTTAAGAAGAGAGACAGATCCTAAACCAAGAAACAGCTTGACTAGCTATAAGGTTCTATAAGCTTAAAAATAATTCTCAAACCAGCTTTCACCATCATTCCAACAATGTACCTTAGGACGGGATTACCATTTGTAGCACAAAGGAAAAGGGAGAAGGCATGAAAAAATTTCATGTTAGATAGATTACTCACTTCTACTGTTGTAGCAGCCTTTTGAGTTCTTTTCCCAATAAGGTCAATCTGTTCATATCTAGACTTCATGTATTTCTTAGCTACATCATACACCCAATGTGGGCAAGTTGCAGAAAACAGTAGTGTCTGGGGATTGTCTTCAGAATCTTAAAACACAGAACAATGTTTCACAAACTTCATGTGTTTCATATTACAGAAGTATACAAGTTTTTTACATGGGTTATTAAAAATACAAGGTTAAATATCAGTGTATATAGAATAACGAAGGCAATTCTGCTTTTTAAATGTACACACTACTAACATCTGGAGAAAACCAAAATACTCTAGAAAGTCTGAATATTTCCAAGGTAAAGACAAAAGTTACTATGACCAAAAATCCAGGCTATTTTCAAGCAGTGAAAAGGTAAAAAGCTTCTAATTCCTTTTAACTGGAAGAAGTTAAAATACAACTTATAGATAGGTGCCAAAGAAAGTTATCTAGATCCCTAGGTGCTGGATTTTAAGCTTTGTGAAGGTCCTATGAATGACTACCACTTTCACAACACTTCCTCATGTACTGTGTTCACATTATGTTTCTTATGATATACTGTCATATACTGTATTTCTTATGACACACAGTATTCGGTCATTTCTTAACAGACACCTTCAGAAAAATATACCTGAATTTATTATTATTAATATTTCCTACTATTTGTTTAACTATTGAGATTACCCTTCTTGTACGCAACGCGTAAAATGTCTTCCACTTGCTCAGCAAATCCCATGTCCAGCATCTGGTCAACTTCATCGAGTACAACATGTTTCACCTTGGTAAGGTCCAGCTTGCCATTCTGAAGATGGTCTTTGATTCGACCAGGTGTCCCAACCAAAATGTCAATGCCACTTCTCATGAGATCAACTGATAAAACAGGAAAGAGCAGAAGAGGAGTTCGCAGTGAACTAGGGAGCACTCTTTACATTCGAAACACATGGTATGTAAGTAATAATGAAACAGCTTCTTGAACCACTCATAAGTACTCTCCTTACAAATGCACGCGAGAAAAAATGATGAACAGCAGGAGAAAATTTGGGGGAGAGAAGAAACAAGAACAAACTGGTGAGGTAGAAGTTGCACTGTTCTATCTGAAGGAAAGATTTCCCATCCCTCTTCCCTCTCCCTGTGATTTAAATAAAGTAGCAAACATGGAAATAATTAGCTCTTCCCAAATTGTCTACCTTAACTGGAAATTTTAAAACACAAAACCCTAAAACTAAACCACCCCACTCTATGTATTTGACTATCCACATTATTGAAATCACCTCCTTGCCTGAAGTTACGCATGGAAAAAAACTAACCCTAATGTCTCAAGATACATTACAATGAAAGAGTTTAATTCTCTTTCCTGCTCTCATCTGCCTTTTTTACAAACCATAACCATCAAGACAGTAAATTATGCTGTCACAATAAAGAATTTCTTCTCCACTTTATCAGTCCTCCAGATATCTTGTCTCACAGCTCTAAGACTAAGTATTTTTTAAAGAAAAAAAGTGCTTAGTAAAAGCCTAAACCCAAATACTGTGTACACACACAGCATAATCTTTTCCACTTTAAAGTACATGAGTAAACAAGGAACACCAAGAATGTAATTGAGAGCTATGATTATTTCTCACCATAAGAAGAGATAGTCTGAGCTACTGAATTCCCCACAAATAATTTCCAGTTCCTGAGTTAAAAAGTGTGTGTTTGAAAGGACTCAACTGCATTTCTCAAATATGTCAGTCAATCAACATTTCAGTTATTAAAGTGTCACTTACTTTGTCCATTGTATGGAGTTCCTCCATAAAAACAAGCTACTGTTAGCTTTTTTGTGATGTCCTTGAAATCTTTGGCAACCTGGTTTGCCAACTCTCTTGTTGGGCAAAGAACTAGTACCTAGACAAAAAGCAAACAGATGTTCTCTTAGCATGGCTTCTGCAAGAAACCATGAGATTGTTAATCATCAGTTTAGGTCTGACCATTTACATCATTTAATAAAAAAAAAAAAAAAAAAAAAAAGAGTATCTGGTTTAAATAGTTACTTAAGTAAAGATGAGAGAAACACAGTGCCTAAGTCCCTCGTAACATCATTAATCTCCTTCACATACTCATTTAGGACAGACTGACTTCTTTTAAAATTAGACAGGTACTTAAATCTTATTCAACTTTAGTTCCTAAACAGATCAGCTACAAGTGTGCTTCATTTTGCTTGTACTCAAAAGCATATGCTGTTTGAGTACAGACTGAAGGATCTGCGTTATAAGTTTTTTTTACACATGTTCAGTAATGCTTCACAGTCCTGCAAAAAGGTGTAAGAAAGAGCCATAAATTGTCTCAGCTTCTCTATGATTCAGGGAAACATATGTTCAGTCTGCCAAGCTGGTGTTCAGCATGGTTCTGGAGCCTGTGCTGATATCCCTATAGAAATAACCAAAGAACCATCCTCTCTTCCAATATACAGGCTTCACCACAGATGTTTCAACTAATTTAGTTTAACATGTGATTGCAGTACTGCTCTCAAACCCAGCTTCAGTGGCTCGACAAATGGAATCTTAAAATCCTTATCCTGTTACTTCTTTCAACATTGAAACCCGTGACAAGAAAAGAAAGCAGAAATGTACTATGGTCAAGTGAGGCCTGAAAACTGTTTTATTTAAGACTTGCAACTCCCTCAAAGAAAGCTTTCCCTTCTCCCTGAGATTGTGCCAAATCCAGTCACCATTCTCAGCCAGAGAGCCAGTGTGACCGGCAGATGCAAACAGAACAACGAGTACTAGCTTTGGAATGAGTTTGGTTTGGTTATGAGATGTGTGACAAGATGAAATAAACCTTCAAAACATTTCCACTATTGAGAATACAGTAAGCTTTGGCCTATCTAGTTTTGGAAGGCATCATAAGAATTTGGTGAAAAAAAAACCCACACATGGTATTCCCTAGCAGAATGCAGACAGCTGTATTCTCTGGACCAGAAGCTTCAGTATCTGGTGGTGGTCCTAGTGAAAACTAAGTCCTATTTTTACAACCTCCTACTATCTACATGTTTAAACAAACTACGTAGACAGCTTTCATCAACCAGGAAAAGTCACTAATCCATTACTAGTCTCGGAGAAAAACAAGCATCCAGTAATCACTGCACCTGAACAGGTAAGGTGATTGAACAAAATTAAATAGGGACATGTTGAAAACTTGTAGGTTCAGTCTCCTTGTAAGCAGAAAAAGGAACTGACAAGTGGATAGAGCTATGGTACTCTTTACTCTTGAACAGATGGTAAGAGGCAACGCAAGATGCAGGAAAAACCGCAACGAACACAGCTTTCAAATAATCTTTAATGTAGGCTGCCCTATACCTTCACAAACTTTAAGAACTTTTCCAGTGGGTTAAAAATCTGAATCACTTGGACATAAGACAAGGCAAAACTAGCATTCTAACTAAGCAGTTACCTTTGGTGAACGGCCTCTTCTTCTTTCCTGTGAGTCTCCCTGAAGCTTTTCAATTAAGGGAATAGCAAAAGAGAAGGTTTTCCCTGTTCCAGTTCGTGCTTGAGCAATTACGTCTTTGCCAGAATATACTGGGTTGAAGGTCTTCACTTGCACAGGGAACAGGTAGGTCACTCCTCGAGCTGTGACAATTTCAACAGACTTCCTTAATACAATCATTTTACAAGTGTTCTGTCATGCTCCTCAGAGAAAGTTACCCCAAGCAGAACTTCCATCAACTTTAAAGTAAGTCAGAACTATATCATCACCTCCACTGACCTACTGAATCACAGAGGTCATCTCTAAAGAGTGCCCCAGGACTGTCCATTTTATTCTCCCACTTCGTATCACTAGGCATAATGCTAGCTGGGACAGATGAAGTTACGAGCCTTTAATAAAAGCCTTTAAGTACTGTGGCTTTATTTATGTAATACTCCCCACCTATCTATAAAAATCTCTTTCACATAAACATGTGAAAAGCTCTTCTGTTCATATTAACTCATCCACAAACTTAATTCATATTGTCATCCACAAACTACTGTCAAAGATTCTAAATATAATGATTTTCCTTTACTCGCATTGAAATAACTTTGAATTGAAAAATTTTTGCAGAGAATAATTTTTTTTTTTGAGCTTATATAATTCAAAATTCCACTGTAAAGGCTGAATCGGGCAATACCACAAACAGAAAAGTCTGTTTAAAACATATACAGAGTAGGCACTCAATATGCCTTCTGTAGAGCTTCTGTGCTTGCATACACACAAGCAAAGAGTATCTCAAAATTCACTGATTATGCTGAGCATAAAAACACATGACAAGACAATTTACTTCCTGTAGTGACATCATTCCAAGAAATTTACCTTGAAGAAGCTGCACAGTCCCTTTGGAAATAGAAAAATTGGAGAAAGCACCCTCTTTCTGTTCTTCAGTCAGCTCCTGTTAGATAAAAAAATAAATCGGATAACATTCCATGTGAATATCATATGACCATTACAAAATCCAAGGTAATGGCATAGGCACTGGTGTTATACCAAGGGTCAAATTTTCAGTGACACAGCTGCAGCTAAAGAGCTTTCTGTTTTACTCACTATCATATTTCAAAGTTAGACAAAAGTGATCTGTAATTTAAGAGTGTTTCGTACCTAATGGCATATCCCAAAATGCAAAACACCCACATTAAAACTCTGAAAACTCTTAAATTAAATTTTAAAATTCTATTTTAAATAATTACCAATGGCCTAACAGTATAGGCAAGAATCAGGCTTGCTATCCAGCCTATTTCCTACTTCCCAGTTAAACATGACAGTGATTTACAGATAAAGAAATTGATCCCCAAAGGATAACACTACAAGGCAAAGTAAACACACCTACTATTACCTGGTAATGGATCACTTCCATATAAATTGTAACAGCACAGTGATTAAAATGCTATAAGCATGAGAAAAGAATGCTAACCCTGGAGGCCACAGATGCCTTGAGAAGCATCAGTTGGAACAAGACAAATGCAAAAGGCCGCAGAACAAACAGGTATAAAGAATTTTCTAGAACAAATCCTAGGTACAACAAGATGTCTCCTTTCAGGGGGAAAAAAAAAAAAAGTGCACCATGTCAAGCAGTTTTAAAGGAAGCAAAACAAAATAGAAATAGTCGGACAAAATAAAAACATTCTTACAGAAAGGCTTAAAAAGACTTATAAAACTGTTACAGCACCGTATTTTATTGCATTAAAGATCATCTTATCGCATTAACACCTGCTATTTAATAAGATGATACATAGAACTATATTAATACATAACTTTTCTTTTTCCATTAGCTAAAACCAAATAATTCTTATTTCACTAGAAAAGCAGTCACAATACTAAAAAGAAGTCAATTAAACTATATTTGTGGCAATTACTATCATATCTAATGATGCTGAATCATATTAAAGCACCATCTCACTGCAACTTGTCCATGTGTCAACAGCTACTACAAGTATCAGACTGTTGGTCACAAGTATCAGACTGATGAAACCATGGTGTGCTGATCCAGAACTTCAGGACTTTCATCATTTAAAATTTTTGCAAACAATCACAGAAGGGACAGTTCAAGTATCTTTAAAACCTGAAAATTTACAGGAGTGTTTCCACTGATCGGGAGAAAAAAGAGAAAAATAACCTGTTCTAAGTTTAAACTTGTTGCAACACAGGAGTAGAAAGCTAAATATATCACCATAACTAAATCAAGCATCAGTTTTACCTGCTCTGGTTCACTGTCACCATCACCACTTGATGTTTCACTTGAATTACTGTGCCGTTTTTTGTGACTGGATTTATTGTTTAAGGAAGATAATTTCGCATTCTCTGGGCTTTCGTCTCTTGTATGACCGTTTTGTTTAACTCCACTCCTTGATTTCTTGAGTTTCGGGGGATCAATGTCATCCTCCGACTGCTCACTTTCATCCATCTGAGTCTTTCTCCTCCGAGATTTGTCATGGCGTTTAGATTTCTTCTCTTTTTTCTCCTTCTGGCAAGGCACAGAGCAACCCAGCAGTAAATAAAAACAGACGCACATGATCCAAGTAGCACGAAACAGAGATGACGTTGCAACAGAGTTAAAACTAAAAGTCTACGCTCAAGTTATGGACGGGGCGGGGCTCGTATAAAGCAACAGATCCCTCCCTGCCGCGGCGCAGGTGCCGCCAGGAGGCAT
>NW_009926067.1:41238-48167 GCF_000696875.1 Nestor notabilis | reverse complement strand
CCGCCCTGCATTGCCCTGCCTTGCCTTGCCTGCCCACCTTCCCAAGGACTCAGCTCTGCGCTGCTTCAGGGGCTTCATGAAGCTGTATGTGAAAGCTGCAATATCCACAAGGGACGTCTGATGCAATACAAGTTCAGTATCTACACTCACAACTATCAAGGTTGTGGGCTGCAGAAGACAGGCTCAGCATGACTTTTTCACGATTTTGTCTCTTTTTTTTTTCTAATGTCACATTGTCAAGTGCTATTTTCAAGTGTAGAAATTGTAATTTTTTTGATTGAACTTGTGAACAGTCTTAGAGCAGGACAGATAAAAGTGTGTGTAACTCAGTGCATAATCAGGTGAGATGCAGAGTCCAGATGTTTTATTCCTACCTTCTCTGCACCTTCACTTGTCCTGCCAAAGAATGAGCACATAAAAAAAATTCTCTGAAAGATCTCTCCTGTCAGGCAGGCAGTGCTGTTTCAAAGGGCAGATGAAACAAGCATATATTTCAGCGTTACTAAAAGAAAGTTCTCAAGATTTTATTGGGTAATTGTCTTTCCAACTTTAGTTCAGAATCACTGTTGAGAAGCCTAACCTGAGCACAACCCCCTCAGCAAAGGTAATAATTAAATATTTGCAATAAACACAGCCACTTTATTATAATATCCACATATCAGAATAAAACCTGATGATGAGATCACTGTCAATGAAAGCTGAATTCAAGCATTTTGACATTTTTATAAGAAAACAACTGGAAATATGTTTACACTCAGAAAACTTGACTGATGCATTAGAACAAAAAAGATTTCAGATTTCTTTCACCAGAAAATGGAATTTACGTGGGGGCACAGTATTTCCTATTTTAACTGCAGCCTGTTCGTTCTGGGAAATCAGGCTAAACAAGGTCCTATTCACAGTATAAATCACATTCTGTACCAAAATTGTACAGAAGGAGAATGATTTAGACAAATGACCTGATAGATCACATTTAAAGTCACAATAGTATGACCTAGGAACAACAGCCTTCTTATTTTGGAGGAAAGGAACTGCTGGAAACCTCAGTGCTAAGTGATGCCTTAAAATCATATATTTATGAATTTACTATATAAGTTCTGGGGCCCAATGTTTCATTCAGCACAACTGCAAGACATTTGTGTGGTTTTGAAAAAAGTAGTTATGGCAATTTTTGAGGATGGCTTCTGAGGTTTTGTAGAATTGTTTGCATCAATCTGTTGTCCAAAATATTAAATCAATGAAGATGTGTTAGAGATGAAAACATATAATACATAATATTATATAATATACATAATAACATATATCAGATAAATATATGATATATAATATATAATATAGAATATATGATATAAAATAACATATATCAGAGAAAACATATAATGGGCCAACGTCATGCTTGGTGCAACTCAAGTGAATTTAATGGAGTTACGTGAGGGATTGATTTTTGTTGATCTTGGATAAAACTACTCAGTTACATTAAATTTTAGCTCAAGAATAATAAATGGAGAAGGACAACATTACGCCTTGGAGCCTTGGGATCCACAGGCCTGATTCCTCAAGGATGTTATGAGCTCATCTTTAAACTTGGTTCATAGAAATTAAACAAATTGACTTCAACACATTGCCTTGGAAACAATGGTGCAGTGGAACTCTTGTTCTCTCAATGATGACTGACTAGAGACTGGTCCCCACTGTGGGAAGGTGATCCAAATCATAAGGTTCTTTTGCGAAGGAGGAGACAGTTATCACAGGAAGGTGATAGAACAGATGTCTGAATGAGACATACAGGTTTCTGAGTGCTTGTATGTATGCTGTAGGGTATGACGGTTGCCCACCATTAACTTGTACAGTGTTAAGAATAAATTAATCTTGCTCTTTGGCAACAGATTGCTGAGAAACTTCCACTTTTCACCAGAACAAACACTGAAAGTGGGTCATGAAAAGTAATTAACTTTTAACACTAAGGAAGACATACTGCACTTCATGCAAAATAAAGAGTTTCCTCCTGCAGCCATACTTCCAGAAATCCACCTGATGGTACAAATCATTTCTTAAATGGTTCTCACCATGGAAGGTTACATGCTACAGGACTGAGCAGTTTGAAGACGCTTTACAGCAAGATGTTGCCCTGGCTAGTTGAGGCCAAACATCACACACCCAACAGAGGCTGGCATCTGGAGATGCCAGGGAAACTTATTTCTAACTATCTTCATGTGGCAATTACCCTAAGTCCAGAAATGTGAAGATTCTAAGCCACCACAAGTTACTGGTTCCCTTTCCCAACCTCTTTCTTTTCAATCTACCATGTAGACACTGACAGGACAAGACAAAATGATTGCTTTGGTATATCTGGTACAAAATAGGAGATAATGAGGGTGTTTGCTAAAGCAAAACATGCTGCAGCCTTTCACATACACATTGATCAGCCCATGGCAGGCCAAACCCAAAACATTTATAGTAGTCCTTAGCATTTCAGACATCCTTACCAGGTTACTTGCCCCATTTAAGTAAAGCAGAGATTTTTCAGTCTTTGGTTTTTTTCTCATGATTCACAAGCCCACCCAGGCAGCATGTAATTCATCCAGACAGGAAATATTCCATTGTGTGGGCCAGATTACTTGGAAATGATTCACTTGTACCTGAGTTCAAAGCTTCTGGCATAGACCTATGGTACATTCTAGTCTACAGTCATCTTTGCCTCAAACTTCTGTGTTCAGTGCAAATAAGCTGCTAGAGCAAATCTTATAAAAGTTCAGTGACTTGAAACTAACTTGGATTTAAAAGTTTCATCTAGGATTTATGAAAATGAAATAGAAAATAAATCTTGTAGGAGGAAAAAACCCTGAACAATATGGCTACATTTCATGCAATTGCCAACCTAGAAGAGAAAGTTTATTTTCTGTGTAGGCTGTAAACCTATTTGAAGTCCAGTATCTTAACTCACCCCATAATGATGTGTATATAAGATTACACCACTTTCCCAGCAATCTCTTTGCTGGTTTATTAAATATTATAGAGTGTGACTGTTCAGCACAGGTGGAGGAAGTAAGATAAACATGACTTTCACTGCTGTTTTTCTATCTTGTTATTAGTGTGTGCAATGAAGGCACCTGTGAGAAATCTACATCCCGTCTGGATACAAGTAGGAAATTATTTTCCAATAGCATGAAAATATTTGAGGTCACTCCCTCTCTCATCTCATCCAAAACTATTTTGCATCATGTTCAAAAAAAGATCCCTCAGAACTGAAATGCAACAGATAAGTAAGAACAGTAAAGGATAAAAAATTCCTGCACCCCTCGGTGACCCAAAGCTTGTAGTATTACATCAAGTTGCTTACGCAATTTTCCAAGAAGCAGCAAAGGCAAGACTCTCAACCCCAAATCTCGCTAGATCATATTAATGTTTTTCTCCATCAGTAAACATATCAGGTATTCAGACATAATGTTTTGAACCTAAGAGACTAAGGAAAAGTCTATAGTCTTTTGGTAGACTCTTCTACAAGAAACAAGATAGCATTGTCTGTACCAAACTTGTCTTGCTCTTATTAATTACCTGAGCTAGTTTATAGACGTTTCTTCAGCAACCCAATCTGATGTTCCTCACAGAAGTGTCTTAAATACTTCCTATTATTAATTCCAGATGATTTTGAACATTATTTTAACAACTCCAAAAACGTGAGTAAAGGATCACTGGCAAAACAAGATGCACACCTTGCAGGATTGAATACATTACACAGAATGAACTAACCTTTCTGCATGGATCATTAAAGTTGCATGAGTCCACACTAAAGATCGCCATGAGGTGGAAGATTAGTAGCAGCAAATGGTACGGCATTGCACAGAACAAATACCGAGCACCACCCCTTATCCCTGTTTCCAATTTCCAACATTGTTTTACAAAACAGTTTGAAAGGAGATGAGGTTAAGGTGAAATTGGAAAGCCCGTGATCAAACCACAGGGCAAACACATGCTGCTTCACTACTTTCTTGCTGAAGAAAGTACTTGCACTCACCAACATTAAGAAGGGCAGCTGAAAGCAGACAAAAATTTTTATTTCAAATGTCATGCAAACTCTAAAGGTCAAAACCAGGATCCTCTCTGCAAAGTTGTTACAGGTTCACCAGAGAGAAATGAATGGAAAGAGACTCTCTAGGCAGAGATAGATAAATGGCTTCACCCACACTGGGTCAGTAATTAACCTTGAGTCCAAGTGTAATGCCAATGCACTCTGCTACATTGCCTTTTTTATTGATGCTGAAAGATTAATAGAGCATAAATACTATGATGGTACTTTCCTTGAATATTGACAATTATTTTAGTATCAACTCCAGGAAAATAGGTTATCCTTCACCCTAATTTTTCTTCATGTCAGGAAGAGAGGTACAATGAGAAAACAAAGTAAACAAAACTTGGGCATTTAAATTCCCTCACAGTCTGGAAAACCAAACCACTGTTTCCATCTTCAAGAAATATTTTTAGTGTCCTTGTAAGAATACACTGTTCTTGAAAGCACCTGTCATGAAGTTGCTGACACCTTTTAATAAGAACACTTAGAAAATGATGAGACTTTGTGCTGTTAGAATGACTCAGAAGACTTGGATGCAAAGCTATGGACAAAACAACACACTTGAGAAGCAGAGGGTCATGGGATCTGCCATTTAAAATTACCCTAGATTTACTGTGAGGAAATAAAAAGCACAAACAACTTTTCCACTGTATCTTGAAAAAAATGGGTGAGGAACAGTAATCTAGCTAAGAAAAGTTCTCAAAACAGCTGACCAACATTTTCTAGAAACACATTAAGAAACCAAAATTGCTCTGACTAACAAGAATTTCTTCATGGGAAATTATGCCAAATACAATGACATCTGTTTGTTTCCAGCTGAAGCCACGTAGTTCTTGAAATGAAAAAAATATCCCAGATTAACATCTCCTAGATGCACAGGATGTCATCATGCTTGACCAACCTGATTATTTTCTACAATAGGACAACTGTCTGGGTAAATGAGGGGAAAGCAGTGCATGTTGCCTACCTAGACATCAGCAAGGCACTCGACACTGTCTCCTTTGACATCTTCATAGGCAAACTCAGGAAGTGCAGTCTGGATGAGTGGATGGTGACACGGATTGTGAACTGGCTGAATGGCATTGCTCAGAGTGTTGTGGTTAGTGGCGTAAAGTCTAGATGGAGATCATAACTAATGATGTCCCCTAAGGGTCAATACTGGGTCCAGTATTATTTAACCTGTCAATGACTTGGATGAAGGGACAGTGTACCTCCTCGACAAGTTTGCTGATACAAAACTGGGTGGAGTGGCTGACACCCCAGAGTGCTGTGCTGTAGTTCAGAAAGATCTAGACAGGTTGGAGAGAGCAACCTTTTGAAATTCAACAAAGGCAAGTGCAGGGTCCTACACCTGGGGAGGAATAACCCTATGCACTAGTACAGGTTGGAGCTGGCCTGCTGGATGGTAGCGCTGTGGAGAAGGACCTGGGAGTACTTGTGAACAAGAAGTCCGTAAGCCAGACATTTGCCTTGTGGTCCAGTAGACCCATGGTATCCTGGGCTGCACTGGGAAGAGCACTGCCAGGAGATCAAGAGAGGTAATCTTCCCTCTCCACTCAGCACTGGTGAAGCCTCACTGGAGTACTGTGTCCGGTTCTGGGCTCCCGAGTACAAGAGAGACATAGAGCTCCTGGATCCTGGAGGGCTACTAGAATGACTAACTGTCTGGAACACCCCTCCTATGAGGAAAAACTAAGGGAGCTGGGCCTGTTCAACCTAGAGAAGAGAAGGCTCAGGGAGTATCTGATCAATGTATGTATCTATTTCAAGGGAGAGTGTCAAGAGGATGGGGTCAGACTTTTCTTGGTGGTGCCAGGTGATAGAATGAGAGGCAATGGGCATAAACTAAACCACAGGAAGTTCTACCTGAACATGAAGAACTTCTTTACTGTGACGATGACTGAGCATTGGAATAGGTTGCCCAGAAAGGTCATGGAGTCTCCTTCCCTGGAAATATTCAAAAGCCATCTGGACACAATCCTGAACAATGTGCTCCAGATGACCCTACTTGAGCAGGAATAGAGGTTGCACTAGATGTCCTCTAGTAGTCCCTTCCAACCTCAACCATTCTGTGATTTTGTGATGTGAAATACCAACAGGCTTCTAATACTCTGGTTCATAAGTCATTGCTTCTGCATCAGAATTCTGCCATTCTGATTTTACAAGATTACCTTCTGTCTTTGTTTCCCTGGTCTTTATTTTCACTCAGTTGTTATATCGCTGTGTAAGAAAAGTGAAATTTTTTACCTACTCTTTTTGTCTTACAGGCTTGAACTTGTGCCTGTCTACTCATAATGCTTGTTTAGATACAACTAGGTAGAAAGAAGTGCCCGATGACAGCTTTCAGCAATGGATCTCATTTCTAAGACATACCAGGACAATGCTTTAGTTTCCTGCTATATTCCACATGCTTCCTCACATACTGTGTGCATTGTCTTTTTCCCCTAGCCTTTTCTCCGTTTCCAGTCTTTATGTGATTTGTATTTTTTTACATGATTGTCCTGGTTCAGCTATAGCAGTCATTTTTTTTTTTCCTCCTTCTTAGTAGCTGGTGCAGTGCTGTGGTTTTGACTTTCAGTCTGGGAACAATGCTGATAACACCGATGTTTTTAGTTGTTACTAAGTAATGTTTACTCTGACCAAGGACTTTCTCAGTCTCATGCTCTGCCAGGGAGGAGGGGAAGCCAGGAGGAAGCAGAGACAGGACACCTGACCCAAACTGGCCAAAGGGGTATTCCATACCACAGCACGTCATGCCCAGTATAGAAACTGGGGGGAGTTACCCGGAAGGCCCAGATCGCTGCTCGGGTCGGGCTGGGTATTGGTTGGCGGGTGGTGAGTGGTTGTGTCCTCTCCCCTT
>NW_009926067.1:0-41139 GCF_000696875.1 Nestor notabilis | reverse complement strand
TGTGGGAGCAGGGGAAGGAAGGAAGAGGGGTGGAGTGAGTGAGCGGCTGCGTGGTTCCAAGTTGCCGGGTGGGCTTGAACCATGACAGTTTCACGACAATGATAAATTTGACAAGAACAGGAAACAGTAGTTCAAGTATTAAAACTTAAGCATATTATGGTCACACTTAAAAGTCTCTTCTCTGCATAGCTCCATCCACTCTCCTTTCCTGCTGTCACATACAGGAAGAACTATACCTCAAAGCTGTAGGACAACTGTACCTCAAAGCTGTAGGACAAGCAGACCAGTGAACTAATCTCTGTTGTCACTTGCCCCCCAATAAATCTCTAAAGTGGTGTTAAGATTGAAAAGGACAAACTGATTGGAAAATAAACATGTCAGATGAGTCAAATGAGAGAAGATTAATAGATTAGAGACAAAAGCCAGCAGTATTTCTTTCTCAATTATGTTCTCCAGGGATCTAGATTAGGTCATGGGGACCTGTATTAAATTTCTGCCTCAACAGGCAACCTCTGACGTGCTTTTGATAAGTAAATATAAACTTTGCGTTTCTGCCATGTGATGTGTAAAAGGGAAATCTTAATATTGATGGGCATTACTTCCTCTTTAATAAAAGCCTAGCAGAACTCGATGATCTTAAAGGTCTTTTCCAACCTAAACAATTCTATGATCTATGAATCCCAAGCCTATTATTTAGGATTGGTTCAAAGGATGATCCCATAATCACAACAAAAACTGAAAACACAAACACTACATGAAAAAAAGGAAGTTAAGCAAAAGAGAAGCACTTTCTCAAGGCCATAAAGCCAGAAGCAGATAGACCCAGAGTGTGAGACTGGCCATCCTGGCTCCAGCCACTGGTCAGCACTGCCCCCAGCCTAAGGATTCAGCATGCCAGAAAGGAAGTGGCGTATCCCCAGTGCACAGCTGTCAGTGATTAAGGGTGGTACACAGAGACTCGGGCTTTCACCTCCAGGAGCTGTAACTGCAAAGTTTCTCCATGATGGACTCTTCCACCCTTTGACGTGTGCAATGGTTTGAAGCCACAGTCTCACCATAGAGCATGGGTCTAAATGCAAATTACTCAGATGCCAATAAAAGGTCAGAGAGTTTTTTACTCACAGATGTTGTTCCGGAAAGGGTGTTTTATTGGTTCAATGTTTGGACCAAATAAAAGATTTCAATTTGGCTAAACTTTCACTGAATATTATCGAGGGATTATAAACATTCTACTTTAAAATGATATGTCCAGCTGCAACTTGCTAATTAGAAATCTAGGTTTTAGAACTGGCTTTGAAAAATATATTTCCTGGGTGCATGATATGCCCTCCCTGACTTCTCTCTAGGGAGCAAACACAAAGACCTCCACAAAAGCTTTTGCTGTCAGCTATCACACCGACTAAGTATATTCAGTCTTGTCCCAGATTTGTGTAGCTAATAAAATAAATATGAACCTCACGTATGCTTACTTAAAGTCTGATGGGAAAATAATGTTTTTCCTGATTGCAGGAAAAGACCAGTCAACCGTAGTGTAGGGGAGGAAATCCACTGTGTCACTTGGCTGCTATGTAGTAAAAACCAAAATTATATTTAAGAACACTTTGTATTGACCTCATTTTCCGACCAAAATACATGAGAAATGGCAAGAGTGTATCAAAACATCCAGTTGTTACACTGTAGGTTAAAATCAGTTATTTTTGATGTAACCATTTCATTCCTCTAATAAGTTAAGCTTTTTTTTTTATGTATTACAGATTAAAGACATCTGAATTTACTGTAAAAAATCCATCTCAGTATTTCCTTTTGCATCTAGTTCCTTCTTTGTTTCATTTTTGACGATGTGAAGAAGAGAAACAAATATAAAGGTCTTTGAAACAGACTGTTCTGATTACAGATGTGCTGTGACTAAGGACTTGTCTGAAACTCAGTTTCTGTTTCAGTTCTTGGCTCTGCTGCATACATCCTGCATGAAATTGTACAGTTCACAGAATTTATCTCACTTTCTTAATCTGAAAAATGGAGGTAATCTTTGTTTTACTGTGATTTTGTCGGGAAGTGATTTTGTTGGGATGGCTTCACTTAGAATTGTAGGCATCACACACACCCCTAGATGAAAAGCAGTATCCCTACTCTCATCACCATGTGGAATGCACTTACTTTCAGCAATGTTTATATTAAGTTTTTAAGAAATTCTTCTCAAATTCCTGTAAGTCTTGTGCTGATTATTGACATCCAATCTAATACGGAAACTGAACCAAACTGTTTGGTTTATTACTTTTAATCAGATAGCACACAGAAACAACATATTGCAATAAGCTAAGAATCAGAATTCTTCTGGCAAATATTTGAAATAACACATGCATTGAGAAAACACAACCATTTGTAACCAGATGGCAAGGAAAAACAAGAGAAAGACATCCTGTAATGAGGATTACCTCAGCAAAAAACTGTTCTTATCCTCAGCAGTGGGCCAGCTGTGTTGCATATTGCTGCAGGACATCTCAGGGCTGGACTCCAGCTCTGGGACTAGTAGTGTTGTCCTAGATTGGGAAATATACTTCTAATAAGTAAAAGCTTCTGTACTCTTAACAGATCTCTTTGTTCTTTTGAAAGTGTGTAGGTATTTTGAGATTGAGTTTGTACTCAATGTCGGGCACCCAAGCCCACTTACGACACAATGCATAGAAGAATTCAAGAATTCTCATTGAGGTTTCAGAAATAAACATCATTTCAAAATAATTAAAATTTAGGGCTAGCTAACAAACAAAGCCAGGAGAGTAAATCAGTTCTAAATTAATGTTCCACCAGTGGGATGCTATGAATGAGTATTGTCAAACATGATGCTTTACAGGAATTTGATAGTCAAAGTTTCTGTGAGTGTCAGATTCTGCTGCCTAAGTAAGGTCTCCAGATATATGTTCATTTATGTACAGTAGTCATTTCAGATTTGAAAATGCTTTGGCCAAAAGCCTCATCATTTCTCTTTTAATTTTAAGTATGTACATCAAAATATGTTTACATAGATATATTTTCTTTGTCCTCCTATTAAGAACCATTTCATGGCTGCACATTCATAGCCTGTCTTTCATTTGTTTAAACGTGTTGCATGTTTTAGTCCGGCACACCTGCAAGTTAATGGCTGTCTAGAGAGCCAGCCTTTAGACTGATTGGAATTTCATTTAAGACAACAATCCAAGTGGCCTTGCCTTCTCCTGCCTCCAAAACACACACGCTGAGCTTGAAAAAATAGTTGTAAATGTGCTGAAAGGAAATTGTAGAACACTTTTTCCCCCACCCCCTCCTCCTCAATGTCCCACTCCATGGAACTATGGTACATACCAGCAAGGCAGGCTGGGAAATTCCACTGAAAATGCTAACACATGAGTCTTATACACTAGCACTGGTCATTATCAGGCAAGGCCACTGAGAACTGTACAGGTGTGACAAAATTCCCAGAATCCTGGTTTATGGCAATGACTGTTGTGAAGGCCAATTTGTAGTGCAGCTTATTGCTGACATTTCGAAACAAGGGGATCTGTCAGCACTGAAAATACTTAGTGCCTTTTTTGGTATTAAAAGACTTAAGTATGGCAAGGGACATCCAATATTTGTAATAACTTCTTCAGAATATCCAGTAATTTTCAATTATTTCACCTGGTTTAGCATTGACACATTTCTATCGGACATTCTTGTGGTAACAAGATGCTCTATTCAAAATGTTTATAGGCATCAGATGAATGACTTTCACTGTAGACAGAAAATTCTATAAAATTCACAAAACTTAGCTGGGAATCCACTGTTTATTTTTGGCTTACAGTGACACAATAATAAGTTCTCTTCCTTTTTAAGAAGCACTTCAAATGTTCTTATGATTTAAGAATTTCAATCATTGGAATACAAATCCACTTTTTCCAAAGATGTAGAAAAGACATGTAGAATACTGCTGTGTAGTGTGCAGTCTTGCTTTCATATGACAAAGACCAGATCTATCTGCCCAGTGCTCTCTAGCATTTCTGAATAGTTCACCTTTCAAAAGCATGAAATTAAGCTCAGTGCTCAGCTTTCGATCCAGATTAGTTCTACACAAGATATAGAAAAGCAAATGCCATCTGTATTGTTAGATGTCCTCTTTCTTAATAAAGAAGGTGATTAGACATTTCTACAGCTATTAGACAATAGAGGCAAAAGACAGAACTTCCTTAAGACATTTAAGATCTTCAGGATGTAATTTCTTCCCGGATCAATGACTCTCCTTTTCCTTTTCTCCTTTCAGACCTAATCAGAAATATAATCTTTTATTAAAACCCCATACAAATAGAACAGTTTTATAACATAACTTTGCTTTGACTTTTTTCTATGTGACTGTTGATTTCTTGTTCAGATATAATGCTTTGGCTACTGGAAGCATTTAACAGAGTATTCCATAAACTTTGTGTTTTCTAAAAAACAGTCACATTTGAATGTTCAGATTAGAGCTAATTTTAAAATAGGGTTTGGGAGCGCAAGGGTGAAAGGTAATGTATTTATAATACGCACATATTATATGGAATATTTATTCTAGAGTGCTGCTAGTACTATGATAAAAACAACTAACCAGGACACTGCTGATTTCACTTCACATTAATATGTCAATATTTTCTCATGCAAATCTAAGTACACGTTGGAAAAATGTTTAAAGATGACCTATACAGATAGCAGAATGAAAGTTTTTTTTAAATGGGCGATGTGGTGCGTGTGGCACTGGGAAAGGTGTGCAGGAATAAGGTAGGTTTTTTTCTCTTAAGTAATTTTACTTTTTTTCCTCTTAGTTTTACTTTTTACTTAGAAAAAGAATAATTGACATCAGGATTTAAAATGATATAATTTAGAAAAAAGTATTTTATTTAGCGTTTCAAAGCAGAAAAGTCCCTAGACCTATTACAAAGAATAAATACATATTACTATTAGTTAAATAAATAAATACTATAACTACAAAAGCTTTACAGTCTATTGTTATTTCCAGGAAACATTTCATGTGTATGAACTCTACAGACAAAACCAGAGGCAGTACACAAACAAACATAGAGGAAAGTGCTCCTGGCAGCAGGTGAGCACACCAGAGACTCTATACACTGTCATCCGCAGGCTCACTAAATAGGGACTTTTTGTTTTTACAACCACTTTACAGTTGGCTGTGACACAAGTAAAGATAATACAGAGAATAAGAAACACATCTTGTCTAACTGGTCCTCAAGAAACTGAAATACTGGTTCCAAGAATAAAAAAAAAAAATAATGTTATTTTCTGCTTTAGTTATGTGTTCAATTCAGTTGTAAACATCAACAAAGCGGGTGTCAGGTCTGAAGTCATCAATATTTCATAAAACCCCCTCATATCAGGCTGGCACAAACTATCCTCTATTGTTGACGGCAGCAGGCACCATCCATCACCCAGGAACAGAGCAACATTTGGTTTCTATTAACCTTCGAGGTATCAGAAGGTGGTCTTGGAGAAAGCTGCATATATGGTTCCAAAGTTTGAGAGAACAAGGGATAAGGATCAATTTGGAGAAATTATTTTCCTTGAACAGGTGATTAGCCCTGCTCTATTTTCTTCCCCTGCTCAATGTCTCTCAGTTAAAATTCCCTGGCACCTGAACTTTACCAAATTATCTCTCTCTCCACAAACTTCTTTTCCTATGTTAATAGAGACTGTATAAAAAAATAACGTGGGAAAGAGGAGGGAGGAGTCTTCATGGAAAACATATTGTAGATCTAAAAATATTCAGTTAAAAATTTATTTTCTTGGTCAAACTTAGAAGAGTGTTATGAACACTTAGCCATTTTCTTTAGAAATTAGATCTACCTGCAGATAAAACACCAACTGGAATCTACCACCAAGTAAATCCATAAAAGAGAAAGTAAAACCTAATTTCCTTGTTAATGCAAAATTGGTGGCTGGTAGCCAAGGACTTGTGAAGTTCAGTAAAATTTTTTCCCACATTTAGAACACAGGTGAACACTCCAGTATCCGTAATCCATAGTGTATTTCACCTTACTGTTCTCTGAGTGCTTGTTTTCAAGAAACTTACAGGACTTGAACCATCATTCATCTAAAAATTTAGTTAAAATCAGCAAGTTGCTTCAGTCTTGAAATAACTTCGTGTAGCTCATGACTTGTGTAGCTGACACTGTACTCTCAGCAGAGGGTAAAATATGGGAAATTATACTAAGCTGCAAGCACCCTGGTCTTAAATTTGAGTGATTGCTGTATAGGAAATGGTGATCAGAAACCTCCATTACAAATTGGTCCACAAGGGTTGTAGCTCATCCAGCTTCCTAGAAGATGAGGATCCATCTGACACTGGAAAAGGCTTGTCATAGGATGTGTAGACATAAGAAGGTGACATGACATTCACCATAATGTGTAAAGTCTATAAATTGCCAAAAAGCTCTGCTTCAAAAGAGGTAGAAACCTGCATACTCCTATTAAACATGAGTCATGGAGAAACCAATATTACTACAAACAATAAATACCAATTAATTTTTTAGTCTGAATTTGGCCTTAGCCTTGTTGCAAAGTTTAGGTTAATTAGATTTGATTCTATGATTTCAGGAAAGAACACACAAAACTTATTTCACAAACAACATAATTGAACAGGTATAGGTACTAAAAATTAGGAACTTAAAAGCTTTTTTTTTCCTTTTTCTAATTTTAAGACCATTAAATTGCTATTTCCTTAAACAAACAAGGAAACAAAAAAAAAAAAGAATTATTAAATTGACCACTAATATCCAATTGTCCTAAATTCTGTCCTATAAAGCAAGTATCTGGATTTCCAGCCTTCCAAAAAAAGTACACAATAGGATTATAAAGCTAGCCTGGATCTAAAAGGAGACCTCACATGGCACTGAATATCCACACATCTTTCTAATGAGACTTTTTTACTGCACAATAAATATTAGAACAGCTTGTATATGTACTGCAATTGCAGTATGACTCAAATAACATTGATCAAGTGTTATGGTAACCTCATTTTAAAGTGAAAACCCAGTCAAATATTTCTATCACTGTACTTCATTTCTTATCAAGATTCTTTTAATAGGAAGGATTTTAGGATGTCCTGTGCATTTGCTTTGCTTATAAAAATGTAAACTCTCAAAGTGTACCTACATACCCAGAATTCTTTACTGTATTTTCTTCTGTGTGCCAGTAGTTAACATCATTTCTGCTTTGTTTGAACACCTGGTCTTCACCCAACTTTGGTAGTTCAGAGGTACAATCAAGGCCAAGATCTTGGTCTTCATAAAGAAGAAATACAGAGCACAAGGAAATAGGACTTATCACCAAACATTCATGTCCCTTCCCTTGAAGGACGAGCTTGTTAAATTAAAAGTTCCTACTTCTTTCTTAATGCAGATTTTATCATATACCTCAGAACTCCACTACAGAGCCATGATTCTCAATGATGCAAGGATATATTGTGATGTAACTCAGCAGTTAGCTAAACACTACGCAACCGCTTGTTCACTCCCCTGTTCCAGCGGGATGGGAAAGAGAATTTGGAAAAAAAAAGGGAAATCTGTGTGTTGAGATAAAGACAGTTTAATAAGACAGAAACTGAAGGGATAATTATGATAATAATGATAATTATAATGATAATAACAATGAGAAAATACAAAACAATGCAATTGCTTACCACCCACCCAGTGAGCAATGCTGAGCCAGTTCCTGAGCAGCACCGTGGCCAGGATTCCCCCCTTGTTTATATACCACGTATGATGACATATGGAATATCCATTTGGCCAGCTGGGGTCAGCTGACCCAGCTGTGTCCCCTCCCAGTTTCTTGTATCCCCAGCCTACTAGCTGGTAGGGTGAGAAGCTGAAAAGTCCTTGACTTAGTGTAAACACTGCTAAGAAACAACTAAAACATCAGTGTATTGTCAACATTATTCTCATCTAAAATCCAAACCAGAGCATTATACCAGCTACTAGGAAGAAAATTAACTCTATTCTAGCTGAACAAGGACATGTATATATAGTCTTTATTTTCTACACTGCAATTCTGACTGAATCCATCAGAAATTACAGATGCCCATCATATTCTTTATCTAGGCCTTATCACACCCTTCAGGTTTCAGTGTGACAGTGAAGAAGACAGAGGTTCTGGAGATGCTTTTCAAGGAGTTGGAGAGGCTGACAATGGATTTGAGTACAGTCAGCTGCAGGGAAGCAGTGAGAGCAGGGCTCTTCCAGAAAAAGGCTGGAAGGACCCCACACAGGACTCTGGGGAGGTAGCAGCAGACAGTTCCCTAAGCCCAGACAGAACAAAACAGTGGCTGGGTACAGTTCAGGACACAGGACTGGAAGCAGCATAAATGCAAAGACCACCCAGAAGTCAGAGCCAGCAGACCAGCTACCTACAGTGCAATCTAGGCAAGACTAGTTGCCTAGACCTCAGCTTAAATGGAGCTCCTGGATTATTAGCAGAGAGGGCCTGGGTAGGGGCCCCAGGTTAGGCCAATCAGGGCAATTAAAACCCATTTGGGCATTTGACAGCCAATAATACAAATTTTCAATGTTTCCATGCTCATTCTTCTATTTGTTTCAGCCTTGAGAGTTCTTTGAGAAGAACATCAGTTAGTGTCAACAGATGTTTTAATCTGAGCTAATCTTTGGTTATTCTTTCTTTGGGGTTTTTCAACCTTTCCAGCCACATTTTTGATTGATCGAATGTTTATTTTCATTTAAGTTAATAAAATGGTTATAAAACAAGAAGATATTTTGGTTTATATTCTTAAATCTGTTTCGCAATGTGGTGAAAAAGATCGAGACTGAAACACTTGTTAAGGAAAGGAAAAATTTCCTTAGCTATCAAAGTCACATCTATGAAAAGAAAGATTCCTGTATTAAAATTCTTATAGACCCGAGCCCTAAATTGTCCATCCCTTCAGAAGCCCTGAAAAACCAGCTGTAATATTTTCTGCAAAATTAAGTTTCCTTTGAAATGCACTGGTCTCATCTGCATTTTGTCAAACAACATCTAAATTTCTGAGGTGGATTTCTACCTGATTCAGAGTGAAGCAGCAGAGCAAGGGCCTGGAGACAAACCAGGGGTGTACCTACAGAGGCATGTATCAACAATCAGGTTTCCTGTGTGTAACGCACTCAGGCTTTGGTGTTTTCTGAAAGTTTCTAAATGGCAGAAGTTGCTGAACATCAGAATCCTCCTCCATTCAGGTTCAAAGCACACCCATTCTACCACAGAGCTACATTTTGGACTGCTGATCTATGTCTACATTTCCAAATAATGAATCTGCAGAGTGAAAGAGCTGGTGCTGAGGAGCTGACATTCACACTTACACACATTTCAGGGGATTCTGGTTTGCATTAGCTCAAATATGACTGCATGTACTGCATACCTGCCTACATCTGGAATGTACCCATCTGGAATGTACCAGATGCCCTTTCAGCTTAATTTTATCTGAAAGACATCCTGATCATGCACTTGAGACTGCTCCATAATACAAACCAAAGCACATTAAGTGAAGATGATCTAAGGATCTCCTTAAAAGCACACTTATGATATTAACTAAGAGGGTAATACAGGTGGGTGCATGAAAGATGGAAAACACTTCCCCCACCACCTCCCACCTCTGACTTTCAATCAGCTGATGTTTGTGATAGATTGAGCACACAGCATACTTTGAATCCAGCTTTTTAAAAATATATTTTTAGTCTCCATGTTCCTGCACAAGATACACCAATGGCACATTCTTCAGTAGCCATCTGATGCATTAAAGCAGTGACAGAAAGTGTGTTCACCCCTTCATCTTTTCAAATTCCCTTATCTATTGAAATGCATTATAGTCATAGAAACACAAAACAAAGCTTCCTTCTACTAGGAAGCCATGGTGGCATTGTAGGGATTGCATTAAAACAATAAACAAGGTACAGATGAAGTATGTAATTCATCTTCAGCTCATAAATCCTGATATTAAAGTGAAAAGGGTACACAGAGGATGTATAAAAATTTAGTGGACACAGTTCTTCTACTGTCAAAACTACATATTGACATAAGAACACACACTTCTGTGGAAAAAAAAATGTGAAGCCATTAAACTGTAACATGTTAGTAAATCAGCACTGGTTAAACTCAGCTCCCATTGTATACCTGCATATGTATTTCACCATGTTCCAAGTCTTCTTTACTATATCACTCAGTAAATCAATCTATGATTTACTGAAAGAATAAACTCAGGGCAAAGAATGAGTCATGATATTTATTTGAATTTCATTGACCCCTGGTGGGAATAAGGGGAAGGGTGGCACTGCCCATTTCTGTGAATGCAATGTTTTCTTGTCCCATGCCAAAACACTTTATTTTTACTGGGGCAGCTTCTTAGTTGAAAACATAAATTACAAACGCAATATTCCAGTTGGTCACCTTGTCAAGTAAGTGAGGGTTCTAGGGAAAGGAAAGAGATTTAATTCAAACTTGGCAGTCACCAGGTAACCAAAGAATAACAAAACAACACGGAACCAAGGTAAAATGGAATAAGGATGTGTTGTGTCTCTTTACATTCTGTATTGATTACTCTTTGTACAAACACGTACACATACACATCTATTTGTTATTTTATGTGTGTATATAAAATCCAGCAAAAGTTTTTATTGCTTTATATATGGATGCTTTATATATGCCTCTTAGCATCACAGAAGATGATTTGATAGGATCAACCCCTTGGTTAGTCTTGTCTTTACTCTATGCCAAAGATGACAAACACGGCAACGATCAAGGTTGAGTTCCACACCATAGTTCATACTAGCTCTACACAGACAAAGAATGATGTGCACACAGTTGTTCCACTGAGGTCTACTGGCTTTGCCAACAAACTAAGATGTACCATTGAAACCAACAAATCTAGACAGTGACTCCTATTATTAAGATTAATCTATTATGCTCCTTTTTGGTGAGGAAAGCAGCAAAACTGAGTCAATTAGAATAAGAAATTAGATAAGTTTATTTTCCTTCAGGGCAAATAGTAGAACAAATGTTGTGTCAGTTACCTCTAAATATTCCTGCATAACAAAAAAAGCCTGTATCTGTTGGCTGAGATACAACATATCTAGACTCTTAGTACAATGTAGATTTTTCACTTATCCCTTAGAGCAGCAAAGCAGTTAATCTTTTGATACATGAAAATAATTGAGCAGAATCTGCAGTGTCTGAAGAGCTGCCTGTCTTCTGGTTAAAGCACCTGAAACAGGTGCACGTTGAAGCTTTTTGCTGTGTCATACTTCTACAATGTTTTCATAAATGATGTTGAAAACTCATAAAGATTAATTACTCTGCCTTGGCCACCTTATTACCAAAATGGCACTGCATCATGAGTAGCACTGATACATGTCCGTGTGCAGACCCTCCACTCACTTGGCAATTGTGCTTTAATAACCTCAACAAGAATGTAGAATCCCTCACAGGTGGTGCTGATCTGAGATCTTCAGCTGACATAGCTCAGGTGACAACTGGTCCCTGTTCCCTGCATTGGAAGTATCCACCTGCTAGGATGAGTACTTGGGTTCTTCATGAGACCTGTCAGTCATGGGCTATTTTCCTATGGGCTGCAGGATCTCTCAGCAGGACTATAAAGAGCATTATAAGGCTTTCCATTTGACCTAGTCCTTCTACTCTCACTTTTCAGATTCTTAAGTTCTTAAGAAGGTGTTATAAAACAATTCTTCCCTATTCCCTTCTCTGTGTAGGCTGTATAAGACCAAAGGATAATATAAAATGCTGTTTCAATCAGCTGATTCTCTAGAACATTTTAGCCTAAGAGAGGTGTTCTACAGCAAGAAGTAGCAGAATAAAATCAGATCAAAATCATCCTTAGCACTAAGAAAATATCAGTATTCAGTTGTCTCAGGACAATATATAATATACCTATTGTTACTCTAGGAAGAAAAGAGTGAAATTGCCATTCACATCTCTCATACCCACTCTTGTTTATGGAAAGCTAGCTTGCTTATCTAACCACCTTTTTCAGTACATTGTAGAAACTTTTAAGCATCCACAGTTCATTTTATTGTGTGTGTCAAAAGGGCCTCACTGAATCACTTCAGGATAATTTCTTACTACAGTTTTGTTTATACTCTGCTATCATTCTAACATTCCTTGATAGCTTTAGTCACAGAATGATTGAAGTTGGAAGGAAACTCTGAAGGTCATCTTGCCCGACCCCTCCCTGTCAAGGAGGGACACCTAGAGCCAGTTGCTCAGGACTGTGTCTAGATGGTTTTTTTGCATATGTCTGTGTATGGGGTTGTACTTCTCCAGCAAAATTATATGAAAACTTGTTGCAGAACAGGGTGAGATGCTCCTGCCATGGTAAGTGATGATACTTCTGTAAAAAATCCTTATGCGTTCACTGTCATTTTTCCTCTTCTTTTTTTGGTTATCCATTTCCCAGAAACACAGTTGATGACAGCCTGGTTCCACTTTCTGTGCTCCTCCCATCAGATATATATACACATGCATAAGACTTCCGTGAGACTCCTCTGTTCCTGGATGGGCAGCCCCAGCTCTCTCAGCCTTTCCCAATGGAAGAGATATTCCAATCCTTTCATCACCTTTGTGGACCTTCACTGGACATACTCTGGTACATCCTTGTCTCTTATACTAAGAAGACCTCCACGTATGTCTCATCAGTGCTGAGCAGAGTGGAAGGATCACCCTCTTTGACCTGCTGGTTACTTAATGTAACTCAGGATGCTGCTGGCCTTCTTTGCTGCAAGGATGCATTCCTGATTCATGTTCAGCATGGTGCTCACCAAGACCCGTAGGTCCTTCTCTACTAAACTACTTTTCAGCTACCTTTCAGCAACTACTCAGGTTGCTCCTGAGCCTGTACTGGAGCGTGAGGTCAGTCCTCCCCATGGGCAGAACTGGACACTTCTTTTTTTTGAATTTCATAAGATTGTTGTTAAAGCATTTCTCCAGCCTGCTGAAGTCTCTCTGAATAATGGGACAGCCATCTGTGTGTCAGCCACTCCTTTCAGTTTGGGGTCATATGCAAACTTTCTGAGGGTGCACTGTGTCCTATTGTCCAGATAAGTAACGGAGACATTAAGGAGTATTGGACCCAGTATGAACCCTTACGGTACACCTCTAATGATTGACCTCCAGATGGGCGTTGTGTTGCTGTTGACAACCCTTTGAACCTGGAAGTTCAGCTGGTTTTCAGCTCACTCCCCAGTCCATTTATCTAGCCCATACTTCATCAGTTCGTCAGTGAGAATGTTGTGGGAGAGAGTGTTGAAATTCTGGTACAGGTTAGAATAAACAAAATCCACTGCTTCCCCCTCATCTAACAAACTAGTCACTTCTTCGTTGTGAGTTATCAGGTTTATCAGGCATTAATTCCTCTTCAAAAGGCCATGATGAATTTCTCAAAATTAACCATATCTTAATAATCAAAGATTAACCATTCTCCCAATTAATTATTTATTCTTCTTCATGATTTCTGCTAGGATGCTAAATTCATCATGTCTAGAAACTATTGTGTTCTTCTATGTGCTGCAGGTTTGGAGATTTGGAGGTTGGTCCTACACAACTTGTGTGGCTGTGGAATCCCTGGCCTTAGTCCTGAGCTGGTGACATTAGCAGCATTAATAAATATAGAATATAGATTTTATTTCTGTGACCTATCTAATCATAGTTAGTTTTCTCAGCTGCCTCTTAAACGATCCTTTTCAAAAGCCCTTTCTACACAGTATTTTCTAGTAGAGGTCAGGGCATTTAATTGATTTATTAGTTTTTGTTTTGTTTTGTTTCTAATTTATTCTGCAGAGAAGTGCAGAGGTTTGGGATTTATCTCATCCTTGCCTCATATATTGATATTATGAATCATGTGAGGGATGTCAATAGCTATTAACTCATGGTTAATCATGCTTTCCTTCAAAATTAAAAACAACAAGCTAAGGTGGATTCTTGCATTGATTATCCAACATTTTAATAAAAATTGGAGTTGCAGAAACCACAGAGAACCACTCTAAAACTGTATGGAATAGAAGTAAAGAATTAGAGGACATTAATGATTACATGAGTTCATCTTTCTTCTAGAACAGTTCAAATGCTGTCAGAGGAGGGGATAATGTTCTCAAGTTTCCTGTTCTGAATCAGGTCACAACAGCTGTAAGCCAAACTACATTTACTGGGAACACCCTTCCAGACAGGAAGGATCTTGGCTAATGAATGCCTCTGGATGATATGGGTCTAATAAACTTTGCACATATTTGCTCTATCTTGGAAAAAAAGTTAGAGTAGGCATCTGGAAAACTGTAGTAAAGGCACTCCAGCTTGTCAGTGCTTCACACACTTAACAAGGTTTTATGACTCTTGCTCTATGGGACTGAATCATATGACGAATTCTTTGAGTAACAGTGCATTATTTTATAAAGAAATAAAAAAATCAGGATTTAGTCCCCAGAACAGATCTAGGCCTTGATATCTAGATACAACTGATTCTGCAAAACTTTGTTGCTATAAGCAATGTTTTAAGATGCAACTTAGAAGTCAATCTGTCAGAAATTAATATTAATATTAAAGCACCAGATACTTGTTTAGGGAGCCAACTATATACATGTCAGAAAAGACAACTTGGACCCATATATTTTGGTATCACTGCATCCTACATTAATACTTCTTGCAGGACATTGTACATCACAGACGTGAATGAGGAAATAAAAGTTGAGCCATAGCAACAGTTGTGTTTTGGGTTTCAAAAGTTGGTCCTGGCCCCACAGTGTGTGGTCATGATATACAGAATTACATTGCTGGAGTCCAGTTCCCTTTCTTTTCCTTGCTGAGTTTCCAAAGATATATTTAATTAGAGCCATGGCTAGTAGAGAGAACAAGACAACTGAGAATAAATCTCTGGAATCTCAGTTTGGTCTGATTTTCAACTCATTTAATCAGATCAATCTATAAAATGTTTGGTTTTGTTTTTTTCTTAAAGATTAAACCACATTGTGAGTGCATTCTAGAAACACTCTATGTTTCACTACAGTGAAATGTTCAGTGGCAAGAAAAATTGGGGGTGTTTAAACACCTGAGAGGCAAAAATCTGGGAAAGTGTGATAAAAATGTTCCTTTTAGACTGCTAGAAAAGTAATGACTCTTTCTTTGGTCCTATGCAAAAATCTATTTGCAGCTAATTTGCAATTGATCTGTAAAGATGTGGAATGAAAGATTCAGATTAAGCATCACATGTTTAAAAACATGACCTGGGCTTCAGGACTACTCCATGCCTGGAACAGTCCAGATGAGGAACTAAGACACCAGACAAAGCTAAACCTGAGAAAAACATCTGCTGGGGCAGGAGGAAACAGCTTTGGAAAGTTTACAGTCATGATGCAGATGATAACTGAAGACCACCTTATGTAAACTGAATTTTGCAGTTTAAAAGTACATTTAGATATCTGGTTGATACTAAGCTCTTAGTGTCACATATACTACTTTCTACCTTTTCAAGTTGAAGAGCATGCTCTGCTGCACATTGAAAAATGACTTGTGCTTAGTTATATGCACAGCTAATAATACTCGTCAGGCACAACATTACATTGTTCTTTAAGGGTAAATCCCTTTCCATACAGTTTGATCTTCTGCCAAGGCCAGGTTTCCTAGGAACAACATCACAATGTAGCAGACTCCTGCAGGAGACAGAGTTTCTTCAACAGGTGATCTGAAAGTGCAGAAAGAAATTGCCAATACCTCTAAGAACCTCTCTGTCCTCTAAAACAAAAGGTCTTCCAGCATCCGTTGCAGCATAACACACCTCACTATGTGCAGGACTGCAATATCCATTCTGTGATAACAAAGCCTGTGCTTGGATGTGTAATTCTTCCTTCAGTGGAAGAATTCTTCCTTTCTTTCCTTGCAGTGGAAAGAAAATAGAAGTGTTAATTTGCATTGCATTGTACTTCTGGGGGCATAAAGATTCCATAGCATTATGGATATTTTAACAGATTATACTTTGAGTCTTAGTAAATACACTTCCTTTTACTGTTGAACATCATCATCTAAGACTAAAACCAGTCAGCAATTACGTAAAGCAATAGGCAGTATCCTGAACTTTTCTGCTTTTTGTCCCACACATTTAACAATGAAATGGTCTACCCTTAACACTGAGGGGATAAATAAATTGTCCAAACCTGTTATGTGCAACCTTCTTTCTCAAGCTGCCTAATTTCCTAGCTAAAGAAAAGACACATCAAGCACTGAGTTTGCATAGTAGGTGATTACCAAACTGTTTCTGAACTGGGATAAAAATATAAATCACATATTTCTCTTACTTTGTTGACCAGTTTTATTGGGTTTAACAGTATATAATCATATTTCTTTTCCATAACCCTGAATACCTGAATTAAATAGCTTGTTTATGAGTATAAGAGACATGTAAGGATTGTATCTCCGTAATTGATAGAACACATAAATGGCAATAATCCACTGTTAAAAGTATTTCTATTTCCTTTCTTTAGCCTTTTCCATTTTAAAATCCACAAAATGTTTTCACCAATGCATACTCAGGTGTGAAGTCTATGCAGCACTCTAACTGAGATAGGCTACTGTTAAAGAAGCAGCACATCTGGACCCTGAGTAAACTCAACCCTTAGATATTGTAGATGTTTTTTGAGAAACATGCATTGTTTTGCAGACAACCAATGAAACCTTCCACAATATGAAGTCCTTGTGCACTCCTATTTTAAGCACTTAATGACTATTTGTCTTAGGCCTTTCTTTGTCCCGATAAATAGGACTAAATAGGACTTGCAGCCTCTAGAAGTGGCTGATCACCACATATACTGAACAAAAATTCTGTTGATTGGTGTTTTGACCACACATATTCTCCAAAAAACAGCCAATATGAAGCAAAAATAAACCCAGCATCTGGAACCTACTTGCCACTTAATATTACAACAGTATGAAGAATTGCAAAAAAGCCAGGATCCCCGCAGCTCAATAATTGTGCAGCAGAACTTTGTCTTTCTAATGAAAAGTTCATGGAGAGAAAATAAAACACTAGAAATCACTTAGAAATTGCTTACTAGTGAACTCTGTGCAGTTTGGAATCCACCTATTTCACAACACCTGGGCAGGGAACAATACAAAGAAACCAGTTGATTTTGGAATATCCTTTCTGACTTTTTTTCCCAGAGGAAACTTGAATTAGTAAGCCTAGGAGACAGCCCTAGATTTGTCCTCAGATGGGCAATACCAAAAGAAAAGATGTTTCTAAAACAAGCAAAGAGAGGAAGAGGGTGCTCAGCTGAACCGATTTCAAACTGAGGAAAAGCATCCTTACTCTGCTTCCTTACTAAGAACATCAGCTTCACATCAGTCTTGATAAAGTGAATTTGAGGCAATTGACAGCATCACTCTCTTCTCCAGAGTAAAGGTCTTATTACATAACTTTTACAGACCTGGACACTGTAAAGAAAGGAAGTAAGTGGTGCATAAATACAGTTCAAATGAACTCATGTAGTCAGAAACACTTTAGCTCTTGCCCTCATCAACCTACCCAGCGCGATATGCACCCCCAGGCTCATGGTAGTAAAGAAATGGCTGCCAACGCACAATACTGTTGCACCTGGTTCTATACACATCCATACTATACAAAGCTATGGAGGGAAATGGCTCATATTTATAATACACTTCATTTCTGAATCTACATCTTCTGCATTTTGACTTTCTACAGTTGGTCATGCTTTCCAATAGTTAATCCTGCCACAAAACCAGAAGCTGTTGTCCTTCATGTTCTGCTTGTCTAAAATACCATAAATATTTTCTATTAAAGCAGACCCAAATTCTCAACTGCTCTAAGATAGCTTTAGTTTATATGACAAGCATCACATTACCACATACTTTCACATTCATAACAAGCAGCTGTCAGTGCAACCTGAATTGTATCGTTCATGGACTGTTAGGAAGCTTTGACTGGAATATGTGAAAAAATTCATTTTACAAACATGAGGGTGACTGAGAATGTCATAATTATGAGATTATACCAGTAGGTGCTTTTCCTTTTTTATTTTCTTAAAAAAAAAAAAAAAATGAAATCTAGAGAAACTCCTTAAAATCTTGATAATAAGAAAACATTTGTTCTGGTATACACAAGCTACCAAAAGCTAAAAAAAAAAAAAAAAAAGAAATAGCAAGAACTAAACAGAAAATGGTAAAATCTATATAAAAAGACATTGTACAAGCTCCATTCTAAAATTTTCCTCTCCTTGAAGAGATAGGACACATACTGGCTTTACAGTTGATTCACATTATTACCATATTATTCTTAGCACCATACAATAAGATTTTGTATATAAGATAGGCTGAAACTTGTTGTCTAACATTAAAATCTAAGCTTGTTTTACTGTCAAAGTTCAGAATAAAAAAGGAAATCTGATGATTCAAGTTTCCAAAATATTATTTTCTAAAAGCATAGACTTTGAGTTCTCCTGGTAAATAAATAATAAATCATCTCCAATTTAAGGATTTTCAACCATACCTATCCGTGATTCATCTGCCTCCATGCCAGTGCACCTATCTTTTTGCACAGTAGTCTCCTCACAGAAACAAGAAAACCATATGGATGACTAGAATTAGGCACATATTTCACAATGTCATGGAAGCGTTACAGTTAAATTAAAAATCTTTTAAAAAAAATTTAATTGCTGCTTGATGCACAATTATGAGCATAAAGAAACCAATTCCAGTGTAGCTAATGGAAACCAGAAGAAAAAGCTCAGTACCTAGCTGTCAATTCTATCACATTGTTTAGTTAACCACATGGAAATATGGTAATGTGACTGAAATTCCCAAGTTACGCAGAATGCATGTATAACCGGTATCGTGTATTGTACATACAAAGACAGCATCAATCGCAGATGTGAACAGCTGAGACTATACAAAGCAGCAGACAACTGTCAGGCAGACTAAGATCAAACATAGCATCATTTAGCCCCCAGCCACACAAATCTAGGAAGAGCAGGATACCGTTTACATAACAGTACACCATAGTGTATTGATCGTGAATGGGGAGGGAGACAATTACCATGATGAACCCCACAACTGACACTGGAAAGATTTATTAAAGTCACAAACATTTATATTCCACTCCCTCACCAAGACCCTCGAGAAGCCTTGAAGGCATTGCAGAGCAAGGCTTGCTATTTACCCAGAGCTCCAACACTTGGGGAACATTTTAGAGATCCTGGCTGAATACAAGCAAAGGGAAACATACCCAGATATTTAAACCAGAGAACTCATACTATTTGTTTTTCTCTTGATGTGATACAAATCTTGTCCAAGATCAATTTTATGGGGCAGAACTGGTCTTTGCCATTTTGCGAAGCCAGGCAAGGGTGTAGGATGGAGTCAACAAGCCTCGAAAGCACTCTGTATAGAAACATGGCACTGGACCTTCCTGCCTACAAAGGGCAATATGACTGCAGGGCAATGTGACAATCCTCCATCTTGGAATGGACTCTGTTTTGGCTGGCACAGGCCAGGACCTCTCCCATCAGAAGGAGATGCCCAAGAGTGTGGCTGCAGCCCTGTGCAGCCCAGAAGAGCCCTGCAGCCCAGGCTGGCTCTGTGTGGGGCACCAGCTTTGGTGGCATCTGTTCTATCTGCAATTTGTTCAGGAATTTGTTCCAGAATAGAGCATGCATATGAGTCTTCTTTCATTCTGATACCATCATCCTGTAAAGTTCATCGAAGACTCTTTGTCCCTGAGAAGATGTGCAGCCCTGGTTTTGCTCATCTTTGCACAGGCACCAACTGTGGAGGTAGTGTGAAAAGCCCAGAGTGCTAGCTATCATTCAGCATCATAGGAATTGTTTAGCCTTTATGAATAAGAAGAAAAAGTTGACTGGAGTGGGTCTACCTAGGCCTGAAGACTGTCCAAAATAAGAAATGCCAAAACTTCTGATGGCTCTGCTCACCTGTATTTTGAAATCTAGTCTGATCCAGTGTATCCAGACACAGAGACAGTAGCATGGGGCTGATCAGACTTCATAGGGTCTCCTTTTTATTTTAAATAAATTTATCTCCAATTTATTTTAAAATAAATAAATTGTCCCTTCAAATCAACTTGGAAGATGAAGTTTTTCAACTGATAATTGATCATTTCCATTGTTAGAATCTGAACAACATAGTCTTATTTGGTCCAGGCTGATAGGTATATTTCAACTTGGCAATCAAGAACTGTTTTAGTTCAACCAAAAAGAACATGTCAAGTGATCTGCCTTTTTTTTTTTTATTGTTTTTATTTAATTGAAAACAGTCCTATGTATATAATACTGATTTCAACTCAGGATAACTTAGATTAAATTTTATCACAGAGGTGGTTTTAGTGAAGAGATTTTTGATTTCATGGAAATATGGGAGGTCACTGTAAGACACACATATAAACCTTAAACATTTGTCGTGGTTCAAGCCCAGCTGGTAACTCGGAACCACACAGCCGCTCGCTCACTCCCCTGCTTTTTCCTCCTCCTGCTCCCGGAGGGATGGGGAGGAGAATCGGAGGAATGTAACTCCCATGGGTTGAGATAACAGGTCTCCAGTAACTAAGGTATAATACAAACCACTACTGCTACCAATAATAATGATAAGAGGAATAACAAGGGAAAAGGACACAACCGCTCACCACCCGCCGACCGATACCCAGCCCGACCCGAGCAGCGATCTGGGCCTTCCAGGTAACTCTCCCCAGTTTATATACTGGGCATGACGTGCTGTGGTATGGAATACCCCTTTGGCCAGTTTGGGTCAGGTGTCCTGTCTCTGCTTCCTCCTGGCTTCCCCTCCTCCCTGGCAGAGCATGAGACTGAGAAAAGTCCTTGGTCAGAGTAAACATTACTTAGCAACAACTAAAAACATCAGCGTTCTCAGTGTTGCTCCCAGGCTGAAAGTCAAAACCACAGCACTGCACCAGCTACTAAGAAGGAGAAAAAAAAATGACTGCCGTAGCTGAACCCAGGACAACATTATAATGCAATTCTGGCTCTTATCTTTTTAATAACAACAACTTTTAAGTTTCCGTGCATAATCACCCCATGGAGCTGAAAGCTGAAGAGGTTAAAGTTGATAGCAAGCTGCCTGAGAGCACAGCTAAATCAAGCATCACTCTGCATCATACAGCCTTGCCTTCAGTGATGCAGCTGCATCACAGTGTAGTCAGGGAAGTTTCACTAGACTATTCCAGGTAGGAGCTAAGGACTGTGAATACAGAGCAAGTAAATTGCTGTTACTGTTGGTTTTGGCGGTTTTTGTTTTTTTCTTCTGCCTTCACAGGGATATTTTCCCTAGTTCTAGAAAGGGGCTACCATCTCTTGTCTCCCGGAGTTCCAGTGTCCTGACATTTCTTACGTATCTTCTTTAGGGGTCTGCATGCTTATTAGGATATTGTGTATTAATTCATGTATAAACTCTCACCACAAGGCCCTAACATCATGTAGAAGTAACAGAATCCAAATAAAGGAAAAAAGTAATGCATACGTGCATGCAGGTTGCTCATAGATGTCAATACATTTGAAGTTACATACATAATATGTACTTAAATAATGAATAATAAAGACAGTAATCTTGTGTTATATAATGTATTTTGAAGACTTTATTGATATGTAGCTGCTGTTTTAAAGAAAAGAAAAAGAGCTACTGAACTAATCAATATCTGTGGAAGGACTGGGTAGTAATACTTCCACGCTTTAGAAAGGTTGGCACCTCTCAGCCTGGTATATATGTATATATGCATGAGATAAATCAGATCTGATTTTATGTAATAATTTACGATATTCCTTCGAACGACCATTCTATTTAAACATCTAAACCTTCTAAACATTCTGTGATGAAATGCACAGCTTCCATTCAAAGGCAAGAGCTCCCTCTAGATAACAGCTTGGGAAATTTTTCTAGCTTGCATTTTAAGAGAACTTTGAAGAAAACAGAATACAGTCAATGGATGTGGAAAGTATCAAAGCACAGTTGTCACTCTTTTGGAAAACCTTGGAATCTGCTTCTGGGACTCATATTTTGAAAGAATGAATGGTTTGGGGGGAGAAAAAATAAAAATATCATCACCTCTAGAATTCTGAAGTGATTTTTATTACATCACATTGAGGTATACGGATCATGTCCCAGAATTAACAGCAGGAGTTTCTGACTTCTTTTCACTGAAATTTCAGCACAAAAATCCATGTTACAGGATGCTGGGGCAAAATTAAAAGGTTTAAATTACATGTGGAAGCAGTTTTGGAGTAACCTTGATTATTTTAATTTGAGTTTAAAGATTCCCAGTTATGTCAGGAATCGCTTAGATGAAGCTGCTTCTGCCTCAGTTAAAGGAAATGGTTTACACAACAGCTTTTGGTGTCCCATCCTTCAGGACTTTACAACATTGTATGCCACACAGACTTGTTTGTATTTTTGTTCACACCTCAACCTGGTTTACCTCTTTGCAACAATACAACATCCTTTCTGAGGATAAGCTAATGATTTACTACAACTTCCAGATTCTTTCTGTAGAAATACTACAGACCCACAGAAGTATCAGGCAACTCACTGATTATTCCTTACTCTGCATAAAACACTGTGTTTTTAATGAATAATGACCTTTTTGTTTTCAGAACATTGCCTGCATTTTCTAAGGATCATTTTGAACTCTGTTTATATCATCCAATGTGCAAGCAGCCTCTGCCAGTTTGGTCCTACTTTCACTTCTCATAAGAACGTTCTCCATCAACTGTTAGACTTGTCCTCCTGCTGTTTTCCATTACCCCTACCATTGTCCACAAAAATAGGATCGGAGACATCACCCACCATGCCTGTAAATTCTCAAGAAGAAGATTATAAGGCTCAACCAACCTTAAATCAGCAGATTTGTCTAAGTGTTCTCTTACCTGTTCCCTATTTGATACTGAAAGCTTGCCTTTTATCAGTGCTACGAACTTTATAAGTCTCCTTTTTTTTTTGCTTTTTGCTGAAGAGATGAAATAAAGTATCAATTTAAGATGCTTAGGACTTTAATTTGCACTCAATATCAAACTACTCTTTTTTTGGGTGCTGGGGAAACTATTTCTTATGACTATTGTATGTCCATAAATATTGGTTTTTACATGTGATATTGCTTATTAGTTGCATTTTGTTTTGCACAACTGGGAAAATTACAGTGAATGCTTCAGTGCTGATGTATTTTAGCAGTAGACAGCAGTTTCCAGAAACCAGAGAAAAAAAATTAATATCAAATTATGAGACAATTTGAGGGAATTATAGACAAACAAGATTTAAAGCACACATCAACATAATTTTGAGATAGTGATTTATATGTCTACATCAGTGCTGAGTGAATCTGAGTGAATAAAAGCAAATTATTTCTGCAGCAAAACTAGTTTCTGCTTGCTGAAAAGATTCATCTTTTTTCAGCTAAGCTGCTTGTAAGCCATATATCTATTAGTCTGGCTCAATAATATGTATCGCAATCATAGCACAAAATTCAAGTAGTGTTCATTCTCTTTATAAAGTACTTTTGAAGCTCTTTCTATTCAAAGGAAACTCCAGGATAAGGCTGAGATTTCTTTCATAGGAGGAATAAAAATTCACTTTATCTGAATGTTTTCTAAATATTGAAATTAAAATATTTTGATATTGCTGCCAAAACCATTGACCACTACATGGCAACGATTGTCAACATTTTTCCATGTGTATGGTCTTATTTTACAACAGAATGTGTCTGGGACCCCCTGTCAAATTTAGCTATAGAGGAGAATTATTATCTGTAGACGGTCTTCTTCACCCTGTTTATGACCCCCAGTAGACCCTAACTTGAGAAACAGTTCACTCAGAATGTTCACTGAAATCATTTAAATAGGGAAGCAAAAATAGAATGTTCAAGTAAACGTTCATATAATTTTTGGAGATATTTTTCCAGCTTAAATACAGAGACCTAGCCACCCCTGTCTTGTACACATAAACTAAGCCCTGTCCTTTAGCTGGTGAGAAAAACCTTTGTTTGCTTAGCCAGTAGAAAAGATTGGCAAAACTCTCCATGCACAAGTATATCGTTCTGTTTAATAGACAGCGGGAGTGTACTGACATGCAAGCCAGCAATTACAGTAAAAAATATTCACATGCCTGCCAAAGAATGATGTCAGTTCTAGGCTGTGGTGTTTGGTACATATCAAAATACCCTCGCTACTAGAAACAGAGGCATGTATGTGTGAGCTGTATATGAATTTCCAAACTTAATAAGGCCACACACCTTGAAAATGGATCATTTAATAGCCAGCATCAGCGCATATGTAGAGCAGTAAGATTCTTCTTTAAATGTTAAAATAGGTTAAACTGTAGCCTTTTTATTTGCTTTTACACACGTGGGAAAGATTAATACACATTTATGTTTCCATTCTGTGGAAAGAAGTCCTATTTCTTTAAGTAAACAGATTGAAAAAACTTACATGGAATGGGGAATCCTGACAATCTAACTTTATTAATAGGTTACATCTTTCTTGTTATGTACTGAGTTTATGGATTTGGGGAATTCCCTCTGTATCAATAATATGAGAAGATTAAAATCTTTAAACATATAAGGAACCATCAGGACATTGTTTTACGAGGATCCCCAAGAAACCACACTAAATTCAAACTAGGATTTTAAAAATTATGTGGGTATTTTTCCTCTTCCTAAGCAGGGCCACAGTTCTCACTTGCTCTTACCTAAATTTTATGAGTAAGGCTGGCTCCTATTAGTCATATCTTATGGCTCCTGAACAGATATCAGAGCTTTAAACCCAGAGATTTCCCAAATATGGCTTTGATACCATAGCCCAATCCAAAATCTGCTTTAAACTTTGGAAATCTTTCTGTGTATTTAAAGGGATTTTTTTAGCCAGGCCTGAAAAGCATACCTGAGTAGTCTCTTTACAGGTAATTTTAGTTGCCTTGAAACCGGTTTCACACCATTGTGATCGAGAGATAACAGAATGGGGAGGTAGGAATCAGTTCATACAAGAAACAATGGGCTGTAGACATAAGACAAACGGTAATCCAAAATGCAGCAATGTAGTGGAAAGTCATAATTGATTCTGAATAACTTCCTTTTCCTCCCACACATCCAGGAGCTGAGAAAATATTGAGAGAAAGATGATAAAATTCACATTCATTTCTCTTCAGCATGGAGCCAAACCTTGGGAATCAGCTTTGTCTGTCTCCCCCTTTTCTCCCTCCTCCCAGCGGAAAAAAGTTCTGTGACCATCTCCTCTGGAAAACTGGTGAGTATGAATCATTGTGCTGATGAATAATTCCCTTATTAAAACATTTCTAAACTGTTGCCAGCTCTGTGATTCTTTTACTGTCATGCCTCCAGCGATTCCTGTACCTGTGGAGAGAGAAGGAAGCAACTGTATTGGATTTGCAGGTGCCTTATGCAGGAGTCAGTAATTCAGCTGGGAAAGTAAGACAGCCCATTTCTGAATGGCTTAGGCAGTAACTTAGTGCCCCCGCTGGGCATCTCTACAATAAAGGGCAATCTCCTCCAAGAAAATGAAGCAGATTATACCCCAGTCCGGCACAGACCAGCTTTCACAAAAGCCAGCATCACAAACAGGTGCTATGGGAAACAGTGGCTCTACCTTCCTTCTCCACCTGTTCTGGCTGGTTACTCCTTGCTGAAACATTGCATTTAACAGTGCAGTCACCTCCAGGTTGTGTTGTAAGTCACACAAAATAAAAATGTGGTTTTCAAACACAGGATAGTGACACAAATTGAAAAAACAGAACTGGCACTTTTTAAAAGGTCTTGTCTGAGCATCTTTTTCCCGAAAGACTTTGTAGGCAATTACACAGTGGAGCTAACTATGGAAATACCCACAATAGTGGTTACAGCTGTGGAAGTCCATCTGAATCCAGTTGACACAGAAATCTGCTGACTTTCTTATTGATGAGCTTCATTCACACGCTTCAAGGCAAAATTGAGTAAACAGTGACCTCTAGGTGAAGAGTCACCCAGTCATGAACATTGCCACGACATCCCTTATGCGTGACCCTGCAAGAGAATAGGAGGGCTGGAGTTTAAACAAACTAGGGAAGGGGAAATCAGTGAAAACACTAAAGATTTTTGATCAGCTCCTAAGAAAATGTTTGAGTAGCCCTTGACCCCTGCGTTTGCATTCGAGATGTGCAGTGATATTGCTCACTGGGACATGCCGGAATTGGCAACATTTCCTTGTAGAAATTAAGCTTCTAAAAACTGGTGAAGATCATGCAGCTTTTCCCAAGGAGCTTTTGTTCTATCTCAGGAAAAGGAACATCCTTTCAGTCCTGAAAGCCCTCATTATGCTGTACCTACATCTGATATCCTCCATTCATTCAAAATCCCAGAGTCAGAAGAGACTGCACCTATACTTAGAAATTAAACCATCCCAGGACATATTCTTAGGCACTGGTAATGTGATGTGTACTTAAACTACAAGAGCAGTCAGTGGCTTTCGGCTACGGCAGTTAGCACTCTCCCAAATGACACCTGGGCAAGGCTTAGGCAGGGTAAAAGCAGCCACCCTGTTTCGAAAGCTTAAAGAGCCTTTCAGAAAAAACATGATGAAGACATATGAAGCTGAGGTCTGAGTGGGCACCCAAGAACTTTATTCCCTTCTGCAATTTCATGTTAAGTTCACATACTCTCTTCAGTGCAACAGCCTATATGCTGTTGCATGTTATATTATGCTACAACATGCATATGTTATTAAATGTTATAATATGTTATAATATGCACAGACTGTGAGGTTATTATGAACAGATGTAATGAGACAATTCTCAGAGAAAATGTCAAGAGGTGTGCTTTTGATTATTTTTTTTTTTTGTTGTGTTTGCTTATACTAATATATAATGGGAATTAGAACACAGGCTATTTAGATTACTGTCCTAGGCATGACAGCAAAGATATTTGCTTTAATACAGCTGAGGTAATTAAAAATAGTACTTGAAAAAAATATAACATCTCTCAGATTATCAGAAAAATGCAGGTTTAACAAAGTATAATATCTCTCAGATTATCTCAGCTCTCCAAAAGACAAAGGTTAATGATGGATACCTATCAAAACATGAAACAGATTATTCAGCATTCCCAAACTTTCAGACAATGACAATTAATAGTGAATTAGTGAAACCCTGTAGAACATGAGAGTTCTTCCCCTTAACTGAATACTAATCTCCTGGCTTTGAAGATCTGGATCTCTCTCTCTAAGGAAATCTGCATTGGCACCGAGAGGAGGAATTAATGGGGTAATATAAATGTGCTATCAACAGCATTCATATAGGAAGCTCCACAAAACACATCTCTATGCAATACTTACTCCTAGGACTGGACTTTCAGAAAAGCAAGCTGAGCTTCACTCAGCTTTGGGATCACATAAGATACTCTAGTTTGGTTGCTTCTTCAGCAAGTTAGAAATATGAGGAAAGCTATCCTTTATACAAAATGTACAGAGTGAGTAAGTCTCAGGATTCAGTGTTTACAATCCTAATTCCACATATATCAGGGAAAATGCCTAGGCAAGTCTCAGTATATAATACAATTTCACGGTAAATTACTATTGAGGCTGCTGAGGAGCGGTACTAGGACCATGCCTACCCACCAAGTTTGCTATATCCCAATGAAATGCTTTAATCCTATGGTTATCTATCTTTCCTGATAGCTTTAGCTTTGAACCTTAATAATTTCAGATTATAATTCAGTATCTCAGCAGGGTGACAGAGTACACTTGCTGAAAATTGTGCATTACAGATATGTAGCAGGCTTGTTGAGCTTTAATTAGCTATCAGATCTACCAAATTTACCAGGCATGTGGAGTTTGGTTTTGAACAGCAGACAATATAAGGAAATTATAAGCCTTTCGAAAAGAATGGCAAATGTAAATTCAAAGTGAAGGACCAATGAGGCCACTTTACACTTTGATCAAAAAGTATTGGTGCCAGGCAGTTCAACAGGCACAGATGTGCATGCAAATCTCTCCCTTCATGACAAGACTAACATTAACCACAAGGAGACATAGTGCATACACTCACACAAGTAATTTGTTTCCTAAAACTATGCAAAAAGTCCTGCTTAAACATATAGTACAGTATATAGTTTTATGAATGAGACAAGGCGATTTCTATAGAGAGATAGTCTAGAGAAGAAGGGAGAGGAAGATATTTTTCTTAGTTTTCCATCCCAATTTCCCCCACAGGTTTTACTAGTGCTATGCTTCCCAATCACAGAATATATGGTTTCTGAGAGTCCCTCTCTCCCTCCTCCCCAGCACAGATGTATTTAAATTGAGAAAATTCCTGTGGATTTCAGAGGATGCTTACTCTGTTTAAGTTAACAGCTGGTGAATAACATCATGGGTGTCATGTCTTGATTACGGTAACTGCTTTATAAAGTGAGCGTATCACAGTTACAGTTAAATTTAATAGTTCACTACTAGATTAATCCTCTAGAATTCTCATCAGATTATCTATTGTACTTTCTATCAGAGTACATAGTATTTCAGTATCTAAACCTTTATTATTCATGCTTGCATTGCTAAAACTTTAGTTGCATCAGTACATGGCAGCTGTGGAATTTTACTTCATATCACTCAAAGCCGAATTCCCCTAACGCTTCTGATGCTCTAGTCCCGCGTTTCACAGTTATAGCAGTCTCTAAGTCTTCTGGTGGATTACTGATTTGCTTCTTCTGGGGATAGTTTTCTTGGGATGAAAGACTTCTCTAAATTAATCTTTAAAATAGCTTTGGCTATTTGCATGATACTCCAACCAATTCTGGAGTGTTTAACCAGTTAATTTTAATAGCTTTTTTTAATTGTGTTTTTTTATTATTCTCACTAGTATAGTATTATTTATGCTTAGTAATATTTGCTTAAACTATTGCCATTATATTGCTTGTAATCATGGACAGAACACTTGCTATTCATCTCACTTGACTTTAAAAAGTGAGGGCTTATATAAAATGGCCACTTATATAATATTTGATGAATCCAGGAACCTCTTCCAAGAACCCTATGGACAAACAGATTTATAAGGTGAAAACTGGAAAGTACGATGCACCTCTTACAGCCAAAAATTCTATCTCAAACCAGATGGATGCAGGAAACACATTCACAAACCAATAATCTTTTTATTACCATAGTTAAGACTTGTGTCTCCCCAGTTTACAGTCCAGAGTTAGTTTGCTGGGCTACAGAATTACCATGCTCTATTTTGGTCCCCTCCCACTTATGTTTGATTTTAGATGCCCTTATGGTTCCATCACAGCTATTATATCCAACTGTTTGGACTATTATTTTGGTTTCTGCTGTAGCTGTGACTTATTGCTCCTGGCTGCAAGCCATGCATTGATGGAAAATGCAGAGGTGGCATTTTTTTATATTGCTTGTATTGTTGAACAGACTTCCTGTGGGCCAGACACAGTCTTAGGAGCTGATAACAGCAATTGGTTTTTTTTTTTTCAAAGAAAATGATGTGTTAATATTGCTGTCTTAAAGATTTTCTTTATTGTCATCCATACAAAATTTGACCTTTGCATATCTAAATGTGTGGACATAATACACTTGTCAGTTTGTACCTTTAGTATACATGAATTCTGAGTAGATATTAACTCTATTCGCTTTCCATTCAAACTTCCATAGAGGTTTGAAGTTTTAACTTTAGGTATTTATGATTTCGAGTCTTTTATTCTTATGGCAAAACTGATCTCCCACTCATCCCCCTCGACAGACAAATCAATATATCAACTAAAAAAAAAAAAAAAAGACTAAATTTGAAGATTGATTGCAATTGAATTCTTTCACAGAATTGCAGAAGTGTTCAGGTTGAGAGGCACCTCTGAGCATCATCTTTTCTCTCCAACCTGTTCAAGCAGGGTCAGCCAGAACAGGTTGCCCAGGGCCGAGTCCAGTTTGATTCTGAATACCTCCATGAATTCAGACTCTACTGTCTCTCTGGGAAACCTCTTCCAGTGTTTGTCCATCCTCACTATAAAAAAGTGTTTGAGTTTAGAAGAAATTTCATGTGTCCATTGCCTCTTGTTCTGTCTCTGGCACTACTGAGAAGTCTGACACGCCCATCTTCATTCCCTAGCACTGTTTACACACATGCATAATGTCACCATGAGCCTTCTTTGCTCCAGGCTGAACATATACAGATCTTGCAGATTATCCTCTTAAGAAAGATGCTCCACTTCCTTAAACATCTTTGTGGCTTTTTGCTAGACTCACTCGATTAAATCCATGTCTTATTGTTCTGGGGACCTAGAACTGGACACAGCACTCCAGATGAGCCATACTGTACATGACATTTTACTGTAGACTACCAAAAGCTCTGCACTGGAAGAAACACAATTCTTTTCACCATGAAAATAACTCTGTTGACAGCACTTCCTGTTTGTGATAAGGTTATTGCTATTCTTTGTATACCTGTGTAACCAACAGTCTTGACTGAATCACTGATGCTCAAAGGGATAATCACAGAGTCTTAATTTAGTACATATACATTCTTATTCCTTTCTTCATCAGGATCCTGATGTTCAATTCTCAACTTGCAAGTGTAGGCAAAATATGCTTTTATCTGTAGAAAAATAGGGTGTAGTCTGGAGAAGATGAATAATTTGCTGATGATCAGTCTTGGCTACAGTGATGGATATTTATCATTTTCTTTTAATAACTTTGTTTAAAGAATCTCCTTCTTGATTTTGATGATTTATATCTAAAAAGAACTCAACCTCTTTCAATTCTCTTATTAATAATGGACAACAATTGTTTGAAATATTTTTCTACTGCTTCCCGGAGTTTTACTCTGTTCTAAGATTATAGGCACCCTGTTCATACACCTCCAACAAAATTCCCTTTTTCTCAGTGGGAGTTTCTACATGACTAAAATAAATACTGGTGAATCAGAGTTCTTCTCATCAAGTCACCCGTTTCTGGTATACTCAGTCTATATAGGAAGCAGTTTAATTATATAGATATCAAAGTTTAAGTCATGCCTTTCCAGAATTCATTGTTTCACTTAAGTGCTCTTACTTCTCCATGCATATATTTGTTAAATTAATTTGTTTTCTACAGAGAAAAAAACATTCCATACCGGCATTAAGGCTAGATAATTGGTGTTTTTTCACTAAGGACCTCAAATATGAACTCTGTAGAATATTAGGGCTGGTTTTGACAGTGAAAGTCCCTCCTACGCCACTTTAAAATCTTCACCTATATATAGTTTCCTCACAGAGTTCAAATCCAAATCCAGGCCCAAGCCTCCAGTTTCCTATCTTACTTACTATCTCAGTTTCTTCTATCTCTCGGTAACAAGTTCAACAGAAACACCATCTTTCCAAAACATAAATACAAGAACAAAACAAGAAAGATCTCTGGCCAGCATATATTTCCACAGTTTTATCCATTCAGCTATTGGAAAATTAATGACAGTGTGTGAGGATGTGTTTCAGTACTTCAGCCTTTCCAGGAGTTATGTTTTGAAAAGCTTCCAAAAAAACAATCAGAGCAACACTAGCATACAGGTAGGTCTTGCAGGCTCTTATACCTTTTGCACGCATGATTACAGAGAATAAGGGCATATTGGTTTATTATCTTTCTAAAATTAAACATTTATAAAGTTCAGAAGAGCTCTCTGAATTTCTTATGGGAAATAAATGCTCTTTTGGAGTCTACATGGCTGTAGAGCTCATTACCACTTAGTATTAATGAAGGAAGTTCTGCTTCAATTTTAGTTAGTGTTTGTTTTTACACTAAAAAGATTTGCATCTTCTAATTTTAAGCACTCAGGCCCTTACTCAAGAAAGTTCTTGAACATCTACTTTGTTTTAAGTAAGTGCTTACAAACTTTCTTGAATAGGACACTTCCCTAAATGATTAAACATTTGCTAAATAAAGTTAATCCTTTGTAAGCTAGAATAACATATTTGGTTTAACTTTTCAGTAGAGTGCATGAAATGAATAGAACACTTTTCTTTTTCTGGCATGCAAAGACCAACTCAAGTTCCATAGCTAAACACCTGAGGACAGAGCTGCTTTGTTTTTTCCATCAGACACTTTTCCCAGGAGATATTTCTGGACATTCTTTATCTCCTACTTTGTTACCCCAGCATGGCTACAGTCAAAACTTCCTATAGACAGATAGACTTGTTCCTCCAAATATGCATTTCTCATGCCACTTTGGATCCAAAGCCATGTTAGGCATGCTTTTTAGCTGTGTATCCAAAACCATAAATATGAAGAGACGAGAGGATAATGAAAGAGATAGAGTTTGATAAAGGGGAATGATGATTGTTATTCTCAGTCTTCACATGCTAGTTTTTCCAGATTCCACCAGGGAGCACAGAGTGCCTACAAGGGCTGATCAGATCCCATTAGGCTGACACTGGCAATCTCTGCAGTTCTCTGCTAGCTAGACTTCTTACTATCTAATGCTCTTTAACAATTTCAGGTCAGGAATGGAACAGAATGAATAATTCAATTTTCATATATCTTTTACCTCTTTCTTTGAAGTCATGGGAATTTTGGTTCTAGTGGCTGCTGCGAAGGCAACATTTGATTTGTGATCTTTTTTTTTCTAAACTATAAATTGTTACAGCAAAATGCTTTCAGATCTTTTTCTACTCTTGACTGGTTGCAGCCCAGAAATAATAGAAATCTATATGTATCCATGAAACTCTGTGCAATGATTCTATAGGTGAGTATTGAATAAGTGAGCTCAATGTCTTATTTCCAACAAAGTAAGTTACTTGTTTGGCTGTATGAATGAAATGAAAAGATAAAATTTATGCAAAAATATACCACTAAATATACAGCTTTAATCACTGCTTGGATTAAAGGTGGTCTAGCTCAGAAAACCAACACTACTCCAACTGCTCATCCACAGAAGTTACTGTGAGCTAGAATTCAGTAACGTAATCAGAGTGGTTATAATTCTACATTTCAAAATAACATCATGTATCAATCTTCAAGTGTTGCATGTATTAATGATTAAGAAGTTTAATAACCTGTTATGATTTTTCACTCCAATTTTTACCCCCTCAACTAGCCACAATTTTTATCTTTTAATATCCATTCAGCACATAAATTGAAAAAAAGGTGTAAAATATAAGAGGGAAGAAAAAAAACCCATCTCTTCAGATGTGAATCTCTTGCAAAAGCAAAATACAGAAAAATCATATCAATGAAATTTAGCAATTATTCCTTACTTTATTAATAATTTCATGATTATTAAGCACATGATTTCTCTTCAGAGTATCTTAATTCCCAAGATAATTTTGCCAACAGTTTAATGAATGTTATAATTTTAAATCTTTTTTTTTTAGGAAGACTTATTCTATGGTGTGCCTTAACTGCCACTAGTAAAGAAAAGCTTAGAAAAAATTGAAGTTTATTTGTGATATCTTCTTTCAAAATATCTACCAGAGCACAATTTCAATATCTCGCAAAAAAGAAACACAAGCTAGACTGAGATTTTGCATAAGGTTTCCATCTTCTTTCTCAACCACCTTCCACTGAGTTACATCACATTCTTGCTGTGAGGTTTATATTCACAGGCTCTTGCGAAGAAGACTTGATTGACTTCAAGGCAGCAAGAGAAGCAGATGTTATCCAAATAGCTTTATTTTTTGGACATAGAGAGAAGGGAACTGCATGCATCATTCAAAAAATATGTTTAAATTTGCTTATAAGACCTCTTAAATTACAGTTAATGAATGCTCCAAATTTTGCTCTGCTTCAATAAAAAAAAAACTATGGCAGTTCTACACAGAAAATGTCTACATGGAAAGCACATGCCTTCACTATTTGATTCCCACATGATCCACCCATAACTTGATTTAGAAAATTATGTGAGAAAAAGAAAAAACTATATATATTTGTATGGACATGTGCAGCTTTATTGTCCTCTGAGTAGGGCAAAAGAGGCTCCTCCTTACACTGAGGAGCCTGAGTTCCATGGCCAGATAAGGGAGCCCAAGCAAAGAGAAAAAAAAAAGAGGGATGGCAGGATGAAGTTGCTCCCATACGCCACTCCTTACTGTGACTAGCTTCAAATGCAATTAAATTTGCATGATAACACAAAATGATTCTGATCAAATTCAAACAATTCAAAGATAGCCAGTGAGCCACATGCAAATACATATAACAAAATGCCCTTATTTTTGTGATGAGTTTTATTATTTCCCGACAGTTGCAAAATCCATGCATGGTATTAGGCTCTTCCCTTCATTTTATAAAAGATTCTAGTGGCTGAATGCATAAGATAGATAGAGAAGTGGCAGGCAAAAATGCACGCTAAGAAAGTGGAGAAGAGAGGTGACACTTGTTAGCTTTTGTCAATCCCAGGTTCTCCTTATCATGAAAGAATAAAATCTCAAAGATTATATATTTGAAGCACTATAAGAATTTGGAAACATTATTAGAATACAGTGTGCATTAAAAGAAATGTCATATTCAAAACAAGAAGTCACAAACGCCCCTGAATTCTTTTAAACTGAAAAACGCTAATTCTTAAAACTTTTAAATTCTGTCCTAATAATTTCATACGCAGCAACAAAAGTACTTGTGATAAGATTCATGCCTGGACAGATATGGAGTTTTACTCCATTTAATAATTTTCTTTTTAATGTTTTTAGTAAGACATTAAGATGTATCAAGAATGTATCATACTATGCTCAGGAAGAGTTAGTAAAATACATTAGAAAGATAGGGACATTCAATAGAGAAGATCCCTTTAATACAACCTCGAATAGGAAAGAAATTTACTTTGCAGCCACGCAGTTTAACCCTGATTTTTACATACTGCAGTCTTTTTTCTCTTAGGAACCATGCCCATCACATCATTGAAAGCTGCATGAACACTAACAGAAAAGACAGATCATATTAATGTAATTACAAATTCAGGTCTTTGCAAACGTGTGTGGCCACTTCATCACAATGACAGCTTGGGTGGAACAACTGTGCATTCACACTCCTGGTACTCCCTAAGAAGAAGAAATATGGCCAGGTCACTAAACTCCTCATGCAGCATAGACCGTAACTGTTTCCCTAGGAAAGCCATAAAATGCAATTACTCTCAGACAGTAAGACTACACATGTACTCCAGTTAGGAGATGAACTTACTGATCATGAGTGGCTCAGTTGACATGGGATCAGCACCATCCCGCAAATGTTCCCCATCCGGGAAAACCTTGAGGTAATATAGTCTCTGCCCCTGTGTTAGCTGTGGAGAGAGGCACAGCGCAGTATGGAAAAGAAGTACATGAGTGCTGTAGATTCCAACATACACAGCAAATAAAGCGAAGAAACCATTTGAAACACATCTTAATTGGGAAACTAAGACACCATTCAATAGTCTGGAGAATTTCTGAAGAAATTCTGGCTACCTTGTGACTTGAAATCTATTCTTAGGTGTTTTTTAAAGATAATTTATGCTATGGAGAATAGGTATGCACTGAAAAGAAAATGAACTGACAATTGCTTCCTTTTCTTCCACTAGTATGGACACAGTTTTTCCCAATTTATAACAGTTACTATGGCTGTTCATACATCCTCTTTTCATATTTGTTAAACATTGGAAACTTCTTCAGCCTTCTCATAATTTAGCTAGCACAGTTAACCTTGCTAATGCTGATACTGCAATTAGAAATGCACCCAATTACCAGAAACATTTTTATGACCAATTCAGAAATCTCAATCTGTATGCTTTTATGCCGGAACTGCATATTATCTCTTTGTATGATTGTTTCTTGTTTTCCCAAGACCCTCAGGACTTATGACTTCAGTAACTTGCTGCACACCAAAGAGCCTTCTTGCTTACCACATGTCCGTACAGGACACGTCTCTCTAACTGTGATGCCAGCTCTCCACACAGGTGATGTGCAACTTCCCTTTGGATACTTTACAGAATGTTTTGCAGAAAAAGCACCTCTGAAGGTGTCCTAGGATCCTACAAATCCACAGATTACTCAGACCCGTAAAATAGCAATACCCAATCATAACAAGATAGCTGGAGATCCAATCACCTTGATTCACACTTATTATGCCTGTGTCAAGACAAAATGAGAATAAACCCCATTTCTATACAGAGAATACCTACATAAATTTATAATAATTTCTAATAGCCAAGTGAAAAGAGTAAGAGAAAAACAAGCTTAATCAACTTACAGTAAATTGTGTTGGAAACGCCTCTAGTCCACCTAATTTGCAATCCAGACAAGGCAGATATCAAACATTCAGTTTTCACATATACCTTCCTCCTCAGATTGCCCTCATTAAAGAAACTGTCAAATAAGATCACACCTAGGTGTGAGGCTATTTAAGCCTTTAATTGATTTTTCTCTAGAGGATTCAAGCAGAGTTGAAATTTTAACCTGGAAATCATTCTGTTCCCTTTTATGCAAGCTGAACTGTTTCCCTAATTACAATAACCCTTGCTTCATTTCCTTATGTGTGCAGAATATCACTCTGTCAGATCAACTACCATCTCCTTTACTCAAATGGCTAATTAACAATGTTGTAGAGGTAAAACTATTTTTCCCCACTACTTAAGTAACCCAGAAATTGGGGTTATCACATTTCATTTTAAAGTGTTTTTAGTAATGGTCATTATACCATATATTGGTCTGCATATTACTAAATATACTACTTATAGTATTTAAGCAAGATTCCTTTGAGGGCCTGTGAATAGTGAGAATAGAGATAGAGAAGGATTTGTGTGTCTAAGGAAATGAAACCAAGTTTATTTTAATCGATAATCTTAAGGCAGCTGTAGTCTTTAATTTTGCATCTGTTTTGGGTATGATGAAAGAAATCCTTCAAATTCAAGATGCGGAAAAGACATACTCAGGTAATATTTGTCTGCACAGAAAAAAAAAAGTTTACTGTCAGAATACTTTTCAATACTCCATACCTGTTAAAGGATAACTGTTAAATTTGCTTCTAGATTCTATGTATGTTCGGTGTGCACATATCCAACAAACACCTTCATGCCTCTTCCCCGTTGTGACTGGGAAGTATTTTCTCCAAAGTCTGACAAAATTGCCCAAGTATTCCTCAGAAGTTCATGCAGAATCCACTGCCTACAAAAATTTAACCCTATCTTGGTTGTTGATGCACCAAGAACACTGCTGAACATTAGCCTCGTTCTACACCCTTGTCTCAATATATCTTTCAATCACAATTTGTATAATTGATTTGAAAACTTTAACAGGACACAAGTTTGGGGTTTTTTTTGTTTGGGGTTTTTTTTGTTTGGGGTTTGGTTTCCCCTCCTGTATTTTTACAGCACTAGCAGAAACTAATAATTAGGGATTAGGGCTTCTAGGCATTTGAGCAATAATAGCTACTTCTGCATTACTTTGTTTAAAATTTAATGAAAGAGAAAAGAACATCAGTATTAACATTGCCAGACAGATACTGTCAAGTTTTTTGGTCTATGTGCTTTCTGACAAGTTTTAAACACGTGCCTATGGTCCTTTGAATAACAGCCAATCTTTGGGCCACAGCAAGGGCAAACAGCTGTCAGGTGATGTGCCCTGAGCCCTGAGGAACTTCCATGTCTGAGGTGGAGTGTCTGTCCATTGCTTTTTGGTTGCCACAAAAAATAAAACAAAAGCGGGAAGCAAGCCATGTTCTAGATGGCTCTTCAGGCATTTTAATACCTGTGCAACACCAACCACATCTAGCAGGGACTGTACTGGTCTCTATAAGCTGTCTGAAGCTAGATATCAAAAAAAAATCAGGAGATCTTAGATTGTTTCAGTATTGCAGAAAATTTACTGGAGAAATGCTAGAGAGCATACCATAACTTTCTAAAGTGTGCCAAACGTAAAAATATTTGATGCATCACAAGTAAACTGATATAGGAGAGTTTTAAGGATCTATCCCTCAAACTTGTACTATAATTGTTTTAATGTAGTGTTCAGGTTTCTGGACATGAAATAAACAAAAATACATGTTTAGAATTACTATGACTGCAGCCACAAATAGATTTCATCACTATGGTTACAAAGATAAATAGCAGCCACAAAAGTACAGTTAACTGGAGACAAGGAAGATGGAAGCACTTATTTCCCATATTAATCAACATTTTGATGAAAAACTGGCCACTGAATAGACACGAAAAAGCATTGATATAAATTATTTATATGAGCTGGATGGAAATACTAGTTCTGCTTCACAAAGTGTTCTAGTAGTCTACATTTGATTGCAAACTATGCAAAATTTCAAAATAATTTGTAAAAAGGAAAGGAGTACCAGCATTGCCAATTCAAGTTTATTCCTTTTACGGCTTAGGTTAAGGGCCAGGTAGCAGAAATATTGGTGGTTTTCTTGGATTATCATCCCCAAGGAGGCCCATAGAACCTGAGAGAGAAAGGGGTAGCAAGTTCTGAAGAAAGATGGTCATTGTTCTGGTTTTCAAAAACTGTGGTAGTTCCCTCTTTGTAACAAAGCTCTGCCTGACCTCTCACACTGTTTTAATACCTGTTCAGGTGAACAACTAATTATTAGCAAGATATTTTTCAATCCAGTAAAACCAAAATAAACTAAACAGAAATAAATAAAATAAAATTAAAAGATACAAACCACCAAAAATATTTCTGATGGAAAATTTTTTAGTTAGTCCGGTCTTACAGACAATTTTTATGGAAATCCACACATGCTCTGTGGGGCAAAAAACATGTGCATGTCCCAGAACTGATCATTAAGCACCCTTGTTTATCCTGAGGGTGGAGGGTAGGGTAAAAAAGTGAGGTGGAAAGAGAGGCTGTAGAAGAGATGTTTAACCCTTCCGAAGGTTTGGTTTGGTTGGTTGATCGGTTGGTTTTGTTTTTTGGTTTTTTTTGCATCATTTACCTGGTTGGAACAAGTAGGATAAAATATTTGGGAGTGCTGAGGATGAGTGGTGAGTGCTTTGGATCTCTCTGCTCCCCTGTTCCTCTTCTTTCTTAACCTTGATGGAGTAACTGCAAACATGTGAAGAAAACTGCTTCAGGCATCAGCTTCACAGATGTCTGAAGATGAGAGACGACTGCTGCCACAAGTCTCAGTCAGGATGCCCAGTGTCCAGCCCCACAATATGGGCCAAATGCTGCAATTGAAGATTTCATCTTACTTTCCTGAACAGCCTCAAGACTGTATTTTTCTGGAGTTTCTGATTTCTGGAACAGCAAAAAGATTATTCATCTTGCCAATACTTAGCATTGGACTGAACTAAAAGATAATTGCAAATACTGTGGTGAAAGAGAAATCAACAACTGTATTCTGGGAAATGGCTAATGAACACACACGTCAGGAGAAGAAAAACAATAAAAAAGAAATAAAGAATAAAAAAGAATAAAAAAGAAATGTCAGTCTGTTATCTTGGAGAAAAGTAAAAATGTGGAAGTGGTCAAGTCATCATAAAGTTAAGACTATCTGGAACCATTATAGTCTACATTGGCCTATGTTTTCTTGTCAACTGCTTTTTTCCTTCCAGAAAAAATGAGAACTCCTCCTCACTCTCAGTCTGCGGGTTTGGATGGACGCCCTCCAAATGCTTAGCTTGCGTTGCTGCTCTGAAATCCTAATGGGAGGAGGGAATCTGTTTCTCAATTCTGAAGTGTTAATGAGCTGAGGCTTTCCAGCCAGAAGCCATCCTGATATCAAGTGTGAATTAAAGTAGTCTCAAAACAGCACTGGTTTATACTTGTACCCTGTTTATCCATTTCATCCCTAGGAAGCTGGAAGACAGCCCACTAAAACTTTGTCTTGTTCCTATCACAGCAGGACTCTCCCTCCCCTGTCTTTCTGCTGGGGACCAAGAGTGAATTTAGCCTGAGTTGATCTCTTGAGTTCAGTGATGAGGTTGTTTTCTTCCAGGAATTATTTCAGAATTGCATATGGTCCCTTTCAGACACACATAGGATAAAGAAACTTCAAACTCACAGAAAAATAAGTTCTAGAGCTACTTGTAACTAGAAAAAATGTCACTTCCCAGCTATCAGACATCTTCTTGGAAGTTTTCTGAAGTTCCAGGCAGAATGAGAGTAATCCAATGTTTTTCTTAAAGTACTACCTTTTTATTACAGTCAGGGAAAAGACACACCAGAAGAATGCAAATGAAAAGAAGAACAAGAACTATTTCTGCAAATGCATAGTGTGAGGAAGCAAAAAGATCATTTAACAAAGTGAATTCCAAGTAACTTAACTGTACAGAACAGCTTGCTTAATACTTCAAAGAGGCAAAATGCCACACATCTGGCTCTTTGATCATTAACACTCTTCACTGTTTTATTAAAGCAGAGGTCATTATTTCTCAAAGAGTTATTAATGCTTGCAGTAAAAAGCATGCAGTAGTTTTATCCCCAACAAGGTGAAAAGGGCTTTTAGCATAATTGGAGGCTCAGAGTTATTTTTTAAGCCACAGACATGGAAGTGGAGAGCGGATTTCAATAGCACTTTGGCTGCCTCTGTACAGATCCCCAAATGAATCATTCATGTTACCCATTTCAGCAAATATCAGTATATATTAACTGGGAAGTGATTTTCTGAGGAATTGTTGGTTATATACCACTTGAAAATCTAAGGTCAAGGAATTCAGTCAAAAACTGGACACACTTCGGTTTTAAATAATAATATTTCAATTCAGAAACATGGTTGTTCCCCACTGGTCATCCAGAGAGAGATGCTCCATTGCAATCGCCATGTTTCACTAAAGTGACATTTGCAAACCGAAGCAATGATTTCCATTAATTCTTTTAATGTTATTAAGAACACTAGAATATTAGTATTTTTACATCTATTTTAACAGGGATGTGTAATTCCATTAAGCACAATTATTTAAATAGTGTCTCACAAGCATACATGTGACAATTCATTCACGTTCAAATGCTCCGCACTATATTAGTTACTTTCTGGTAGAGAATTGAGACTTTTTTAATTGCTAAGAAGTCCTCTTTTGGTAGCTTCTTCAGCCTGGTTATTTGCTAATCTCTCAGTGAGTTATGTGCTTGCTAGGATTTATCCTTAGTATTTGATATTTAATAATTACCCAGGTGAGTCTCCCCAGGGAGGACGCCTTCAACCCCGGAGCGGG
>NW_009926066.1:103920-106489 GCF_000696875.1 Nestor notabilis | reverse complement strand
TTTCCAACCCAAACCATTCTATGATTGAGACAGCCAGCTCTTATTGATTTCTATGGCAGCCCACCAAAGATAGCAAATTCGAAGTTGGACTATGGACACACCATCACCTATACTTACACAGGTATCAATATGGGGTTTTGGTCCTCACTTACAGCTCTGCAACAGCGCAAGTCCACTTCAGCAGAGCTCCTGCAGACTGGTCTACAACATATGAGCTGGCTTTGTTTTTTCTCCTTCTGTGCTGCATCACTTGTGATGAATAGTCTGAAAAAACAACACAGAAAAGGGGGAGAGATCTGCTTTTCAGAGAGAAAAGACAGAAGGAAACTTGGCAGACAGTGGGGTAACATTGTCTTGCAGATCTTGGGAGGCTAGGAGTCAGATCAATAAAGCAAACCATAGTAAGTCTTTAAAGATTTATAGTAGGTTACTTTATCAGAAAGAAATGCAGGAAATAAATATGATAAAAATGAGCAAGGAGGCTGAGGGACTTCTTTGATATTCGGAAGTCTGTTATCAATGGGAGACAGATACATAAAAATGTGATAATTATTGCTAATTGAAGAATCAGGCAAAATGCCTTGTCTCTGCTGAAATTTTGTCAGCTGAATTTCTGAAGTTATTTGCATGTGGTTTTGAGTCTGGTAGTTTGTAAATCTTCTAATCCTGTTTCTGAGACATTTATGTTTGATTCGAGTATCAAATACTTCTTGCTTTGCAAAGGTCCGCTGTCTGCTCCACACGTTGTGGGAGGAAAGCAGAACTAGTTCAGAAACACTCCTTGGCATGTTGTTAGCATTTATTTCCTATATGGCACTGGACTAATCATAATAACTAGATGTACCTACGTGCTTTACTATCTTAGCATCAGGAACTGAATGCCAGAGGGTGAATAGAAACTCTCCAGAACCTTTGAAAAATGGTCCCTGTCTTGGCACATCATCCTTTATTTTACTCCTCAGTCTGTGTTTCAGATTAAGGTCTCTTCCGTGCAGTCTTTTTTCAATCTATATTGGCTTTGGGCCAGATCCAGTTACTATTAAAGTCACCAACAAAACGTCCATTGATTTCAGTGGGAGCAGGTGTTGTAGGAGCTTCTCCTTTGAAAATTATCTAGCAGGCTGCTTGAGGGTTTTAAGTAGAAATATTGTTAGATGGCACAAAAATTACATAGATGCTTACTGCCATTGTTGCCTCTTCAAGACTGATGCTTTAGGATTATGTGTTTGAAAGCTGAAATTATTGAGTGTGATCTATGAGTCTCCACACTGTTGGGGAGAAGAGATGCTCTGTGAAGGGCAGTGCTGGCTTACAGTCTGTCATGGATTTATTCCATTAGAAAAATTTGGCATATGTTTTAAATAGCATGTGTCTCAATCAAGCAAATTCTTGCTAAATAAGCAATAAACACTCTTGTATTGCATTGTATTCAGTAAGCTATATATATACATATGTACAATGGCAAAACAAAAATATCACTCAGGATTGTACTATTCATAATGAAAGTAGCTTTAAAATATGCTTTTTCTCCCATAAAAGCTGCTTGCAGCTAAAAGGTCAGAACCTACTGTATAAAGCCATTGCATGCTCACTGGTGCCCGTGAGGGTACTGCCTCTCTGCAGGGGTGTTTCTGTGGGCTCAGTCCTGGTGTTACAATGAGCACCAGAGCTGCCTACAGGCTGTTTGGAAGGGGAGTGCAACAGGGCTTGGCTCCTTACACTGCCAGTGGAGAGAAGGGCTTACGGTGCCTTAGCTGCATTCCCCGTGTTAGTGATGTGTCTGTGGCCCCACGTACCTCGTGAGAGGTGGTGGCATGAGTCTCAGTGGTCTGTGGGTGTGAGAAGGTGTCCTCGGGCTGTTTCTCTCTGCTGCACCATACAGAATGCCGGGAAGCTGTGCTAGGGCACTGTGGGAGAGGAGTCTTGCAAACTCTCGTACCATAATCAGTCTGTTAACTGTCCCTCTCTTGCCTTCTCCTTTCTGTTGCAGTTCTTGGTAGCTATGGGTACTTACCCGTGGACGCTCCTGATCCTGGGATGTTTTCTCACAGGTAATGTTCCTCAGTCCTCTAAACCTCTTCACCCTGTTCTTTCATAAATTCAAATTTAAGCTTGCTTTCATTGTGCCCACAATAACAAGTGCCAAATGGTGTCCAGCTGGCTACAGAGTCGATTTTTCTGCCCTCCCCTTCAGTAGGCTAAGACAAGACCTACTGAGAAGGCATTTCTTCTGCTAGCCTACGCGGGGCACTTTGGCACCCTGACAGCTGTTTTAACCTCCCTCCTGCAGGGAAAGTGAGCCTGCCTCCCTTCAGCTGCCCCAGCCCTGCCCCACTGGGGTTTCTCCAGCAGCATGGTGCAGGCAAGGCTGCCTGCATCCTCCTACACTGCGCCACCTAACCACACTTGCTGGGGCTGCCTGACGAGCCTCCCAACATCTGCCGAGCCTCCCAACATCTGCTGAGTGAATGACGCTGGGAGGGGAGGGCAGGGTTTGCCACAGGGAGCCAAATATAGAAAGGGCCTGGAGACTGAGATAAGTGTGCAGGAGCAAGAAACTGGTTTCAAA
>NW_009926066.1:75582-103889 GCF_000696875.1 Nestor notabilis | reverse complement strand
TCGGGATGCCTGCTGCTGGTTTATTGCACAGAGCCCACTTTCACACCGCGGGCCTAAGTGGTTGTTTATTGTGGATTACCCTGTCTGTTTTGTTCAGGCCATTTGACAGACTGAAACAACAAATCTCATTCCCTGGTGAATTCCCTGTTTTTTTTAAGGTGTGGATCCTCTGATTTTCCTCCTGGAGTTGGACCCACACCAGCCCACATAAAATTACACAGGCTTGCAAATCTGAGCCTGTAACTGGAGATTGCCTCTGAAAACCAGTGCCATCTACAACATCTAGTCCATTGAATTGCGGTTTTATTTGGCTATAAACTTTCTCTACATTTGGGCCAGAGGCAGACCTGGTACACAAATTTTCGGTCTAAGCCCCTGCTCCGACCCTTTGCAGAAACAGAAGCCAGATGAAAAATGCTGGTGCTGGTCTAGGGAAGTGCTTTCTAACTTTCGGTTGTGAATTTACTCTAAGGCTGACAGAACTGCTGGTTTCCTGACCACTCCTGTTAAGGAGCTGTAAGATGCTGGTGGCTCAGGAGCCAGGGTATGGGATCGCTGGCCTGCAGCAAAGCCCTACCCACATCTGGGGCTGGGAAGATGAGGTGTGGATTGGGAGCCATCTCTAACTTCACTTCTGTCTTACACCTCTCGATTTGACAAACAGAAGTCAGCAAGCAAACTTAGCATTTCAAAAGGGAAGCTGTTTGCCATCCATTGAGCAAAGCTCAGGCTTTTAACAAGGGTAAATTTCCTTCGGCATGTCTGAAACGGTCAGAAAAACAGCTGTCCTGGATCCACTCTGCTTTCTTTCACATCCTTGTGCTGGGATTGTTCTGTGTGTGTTCATATGCTATTTATTCCTGTCTTTTTGCAGGACCGTTCCTAACATTTTGCCAGCTTCCTCTGCCGACTATTGTTCCCAATAGGAACGAAATGGTGGTACAATTGAATTCCAATTTCACACTCAAATGCTCTGGAGACAGCGAAGTGAGCTGGCAGTACCCAGTGACTGAGGGAAGCCACAAGATAGACATTAGACATGAAGAAAACAACAGTGGCCTCTTTGTGACGGTGCTCGAAGTAGGAAATGCCTCGGCTGCTCATACGGGCTTGTATGTTTGCTATTATAACCACACTCAAGTGGAGGATGGGGAAGTGGAAGGGAAGGACATCTACATCTATGTGCCTGGTAAGTGGAGTATGCCACAGCTGTACCCCACGGCTTGGATGGGAGAGCTGAACCATGGATGCTTAAAAGAGGCATATTGCTTATGGCAATTTGCTGTCAGAGGAAGATAAATGACTCCAGGGCCATTTCCTAACATGTAAATCAAAAACAGCCCCTGTGAGTCTGTGGATCTGATCCTTTTTCTGTTGGTTTTCACTTGTTTGGTAACAGTTTTAGTTCTCAAGAAAAGGGATGAATTCACACTTAGGAGCCGAGGTCTTTTGCCAGCCAGGGGCAGGGTAGTAGACATTGGTGGCCAGGTCAGCTCAGCTGTGGGCTCATGTCCAGCCTCAGGTTTGCCTGGCCTCCATGTGGAGATTAACGTCAATGCCAGTTCTTTCAGGGGTGACTTGGGTGGATGTTTTGGGATGTGTACTGACCAAACCAGTGCCGTGTCTGACGCTAAAGCAGTTGCCAGATGAGGAAGGCCACATCTTGTTCTAAACCTGAATTAGGTGTGAACTGAGAAAGGGAAAAAGCTCATGTGTGCACAGGGCCTGGGAAATGTAAAGCAAAGGAGATGTCTTGGGGGTGGCTGTCATAAGGGAGGGAGAAACAAGAAGTGTTGTTGTTGCTGGTCAGTCTGATGCAAGATTAAAAACATGGTGCTACTATGCAGTGCCCTGTAATTTTCAAAGCAAACACAGCCTTCCCAGGCCCTGTGCTGCCTTTCCCTTTAGTGGTGGAAAAACTGTTGGACCTGGAAGAAATGGCATGCCTTCTTTTTGGAAGTACCTATCCCCAGCTTTGGTCTCCGACCCCCTTGCTCTGACTGGAAATCTGTTTAAAGGCTTTTCACGCTATCCTCGGAATGAAGATCTTTATTGTCATAGCTGAGATGAGCACCAGAGGCTGAGCCACAACCAACTGCCTTTGTAAAGCCCTTTCTGGATGTTTTCTCAGCATTGGCTGGGGTTCAGGGGATGAGTGGCACAACTGTAGGGCCATGAAAAATCAAGCCAGTAGATTTGCAGTAAATACTTTGAACAGGAAACGAAAGAGAGAAGAGATTGCACATCATCCTGCAAAATTGCAGTATGCTGTGAGGGAGATGATATCTGCAACTACAAGGAAAACTGCGGCAGAGGAAAACGTCAGGTAGCAATAACAGAACTGTTTTAAAGACTATTTTGCAGTGACATGAAGTTTTTGCAGTTTACAATGTGTGATTCCAGGACAGCGATTCTTCCAAGACTTCTTCTCCATTTCCCATAACAAATGTAAAAGCATTTGAACTCGTTCCTGAAGCAAGAAGTTTCGGTAGAGGCTGCAGGCTTTGGCATGTGTATCTCAATTTCCAAACAGGTCTAACCAAATCACCAGAAGATGTTGTTGGTGTTAAGCAGTCTTGTAATTCACTCAGTGAAGGAATATAAAGGCAAGAGATGGAAGATGTATTCAAGAGGGCTTTTTGGTTTGTTTTTTAAAAGCCTTTAGACATCAGCCTACCAGATTTGCAGGGCAGAGTCACCCTGTAATTTTTTCCACTCACTAACTATCGAGATGTCATAAATGCAGAAACATATCCTTTTCTCCAAATTATAGAGAATGTTTCTGTTTCCACTATAAACTTTGTCTTTGCGATTGTTTTTCCTGCGATGAATTAGGAGGGCAATGGGTGGCAGCAACCCACTTTAGCCAAGGAGGATTACATTGAGACTTCACACAATATCCTATTTTCATTAACAGCACACAGAAAACCAAACTAGGTGAATCCTGTTTCTGTTTTAAATTACAGTGGGAAAATGAATACATGGAGTTGGCAGCATCTTTGGGACAGAACACTGTGTTTGGAATATTGCTACAAAGAGCCTGCCAGTGCAGCAGAAAGTCTATTGTTGGAGGGATTTGAATTGCTGTTTATTAAATTTTGCTATAAAGCTTTGCACAGAAGCTCCAGGCTAGCAGGGATTATTTGTTTATTCCGAATGGCCGAATGGAGGTGATTTGAGGGCTATGCTTTTTAAGTTGGCTATGTTATCCAATTATGTTTTTAACTCAGACTTTAGCTTGGCTGCGTAGGAAAGTTGGCATGTATTTTGTTGACTTTAAAAGAAATAAAACTACCAGGTGTTTGTTTGCTTTTTTTCTGGTTGAATACCATATTTTGAAAACCACATGCTGTGACCATAATTAACTATGTTTCATAACTGTAATGCTGGACATGTTAGAAATGAATGAGGATAAGTACCTTGAACTATTTTTGATGAGATGTGGCTTTAATGGTGTTCAGCATAAATAACACGCAGCTGATTTCTACTTTTTGACATGGGAAGTGTTTGGAATTTTTTCGTGATTTTTTTTCCCCCCAATTATATATTGGTTAGGAGACAGCTACTACTACCAAAGGGAAAAAGCCCCAAACCCTTCACTGAATGAGTGATTTGTGCCAATAAATGGCAGGATCTTTAGTAATTTTTTGTGTGTGTACTAAATGTTGCACCTAAGTGCAAAATACTGTGTCATAAAACCAGCATGTTTAAGTCCAAATTCTTCCCTGAGATGTTTCCTGTACATATATCTTGACAGAGTTGTCTGTGATAAAGTGAATTCATCTTTACGTTAGTCCCCAGCAATTGCATGAATGTTTTCATACCCAGAAGTGATTTTCTTGGTTTTTGTAACTTAAAATCCTTACGCCCTTACTGTAGGAATACGTCAGAACCAAGTCTAAGGGGATTAATAATAATATTTAGTATTTTGGGGGGGAGGGATCTTTTCTATTTTTCATTCTGCATCCTGAATTGTCACAATAGAGCCCAAGTCCTTTCCTGTTTTGTGCTTAGGTCAAATGTCTCTCTACATATCATATCAAATAGCAAAAGTGAGATACTGCATGCAATTACCGTGTGCTACCTTCAATCTCTGATAAAGTGGGCTAATGAACGGTATTATTTTCAGTTCTGATCTGTAAGTGGTCATTAATACCCAGTTCTTGTACATGGACTTACTACAAACAAGGCAGTGTAAAATTACCTCTTGTTTTTTACAGACCCAGATATGCCTTTTGTCCCTTCTATACCAGAAGACCAGTTCATCCTAGTAGAAGAAGGTGATCCCACCGTTATTCCTTGTCGGACAAGTGCCCCAAACGCTGAAGTGACTTTAATTAACAGTTTAGACAAGGCTGTCTATGCTTTCTATGACAGCAAACAAGGCTTCATAGGGAATTTCCCTGCAGGCTCGTATACATGCAAAACAATGGTTAAAGGTGTGGAGTTCAAGTCCGATGAGTTCCTCATCTATATTTTACGAGGTATTTATTTTTGTTCTTAAAAAATTCTGTAATAATGTTCATCCCAGTTCTTTCCTTACACTGTAAGAACCATATTAACATCAGCATCACAGGGTTATATTGAGTATTTCCCCAGTGATGAGATCCTTGCTCCTCCAGCAGCATTCCCAGTTACTTGGTTGCTAATTTACTTAGTGGTCACATACAGTTTTGATGAGAATAAAGTGTCCTTAACTTTATCTCATCTCTTACATGGTTGTAAGAAAAATCTTCTGTAATCCACGTATTTTCATTTTGTTTGCTGAAATGTAATTTAAAAGACCGGTGTTTCCCAGGGGCTTCAAATCATAGGAGTTTGGATAGTCTGAAAAACAGTATGATTCAAATATTTTGAGAACAAGGTTTTTGTTGGCTAGCAAGGGATTTTCAAAGACAGTCACTGGTTTGCAAAATGGGAAATTACTTTTATACTGAATGCCTTCTCACAGGAGAATTGGAGATAGAAACTTCTAATCGAAATTTTATGCATGGATCTTTTCTTTGTGGGATTGAACTCAATGCCTGTACATTTCCTGCTTTAAGCACAAATTGTTTAAATGAGTATAAATAAGCAGCACTTTCACTGAATTTTCCAGGTAGTTCCTCAGTAGGGGAAGTGAAACAGAAATCTCACTCCTGAAATTGCACCATGTGAAAACTGCATACTTTATAAAACTAAATCTGCTCTCTCTTCTCCTAGCTACTTCACAGCTGCCGGTTGAAATCGAAGCACTCAAAACTGTCTACAAAACAGGCGAGACCATCGTAGTGACTTGTGTGGTCTTTGACAATGAGGTGGTTAATTTACAGTGGAATTATCCTGGGAAAGTGGTAAATCTCTCTCTGTTTTTTATCTATCTATCTATCTATCTATCTATCTATCTATCTACCTTTTTTTCTTTGAATGTTTGTAGTTACTTTTTGGGGAGGAAGCTGGGGTTGTAAAATACTCTTCGTTTCTCTCAATCAGGACAGCTGAGGAGAGAAAACAAAGTAATTTACTTCTAGGCTAACACAAAAGATATTCAGTCCCTAAAGTTAGAATTTGTTGTTAGCAAGTATGAAAAGCATGAAAGGATGGTTGAGGTATAACCAGGAGTCCATCCTCTGAGGGAGGAATGCTGTCTCTCAGGTCTTCTGCTGGTTCACAAAAAACCAAAAGTTGTGGAAATGGAAAGATCTAGGAACATGTTGGATGTCTGCATAAAGCTCTGCTGTTGGAGGTCTGAACCTCTAAAATGGTTTTCTTAAACCCTGGATTCTTGGGTTTAACAAAGGGTGATGAAGAATTAAGTCCATCGTCTTAATTGTTCCTTATTATGCAGGTGTAAATTAAAATTATTCTTACGGTCAGTGTAATTACTTACTAATGAGTACTGTCTAGTAAGAAAACCTGAAAACTTTTGGAGAACCTTGGACATTTTCTAACTGGTGTAACATGCTTCTGCACTGAAAATTTTTATTTGGTGAAACTTGGTTAGTCCTGGCCAAAGGAGATTTTCAGAGTACCCATGTAAAAAGTCTTGTCACTGAAGGAATGGAGTAGTTGAAGTGTACTTAGTTGTGACCCCAAACCCCAGTTGTTATTTAAGTAGGTTAAGAGACAAAGAAGAAAGATTATTTGAGAAGGTTTTGTTCTATTTTCCATGTTACACACCATAATCTCTGCTATATGCCACCTTTTAAAACTAGCCCTGGCATATTTTTTGTTCCAGCCTCTCATGGTGACACGGTCAACAATTCTCACCATCCTTTTATTTGCAGGAGTCTTCTCCTTGCCAATAAATTCTTGTTTTCAGAGCAGGCAGAACATAGCATCAAGCACTGATTACTTTTTGTTTCACGGAAGGGGTAAAAATTCACCCTACTTCATGGGAACTGACCAAAGAAAAGCCAAGTAGCTTTTATGTATGAGGAGAAGGTAGCGCATAAACAGTAAAGTGCTCTTTCAAGCTGCTCATGCAAATTCAAACGGAATTAGTTTTGAGTGAACAAAATATGAGCTCTCAACCTCCTCACCCTTCTGTGCCTGCCTGCAAAAGGGTGTATTTTTATAGCACACCTTTTGTGCCTGTGGCTGAAAAATACATCTCTGAGTAAACAAGCTTTCTGCCATACAGGGTGTATGTAGATGGCTGCTCTCACTCCTGTCATCATAGATCCTTAGTGGTGTCCTTTCAGCTCATTTACTTAAGTAGGGTTTTTTTTTTTTTTTTCTTCTCCAAACTACAGAAAGAAAAAGGTCTGATAAAACTCGATGATATTAAAGTCCCATCGCAGAAGCTGGTTTACACCTTGACCATTCCTGAGGCATCAGTGAAAGACACAGGGGATTATGAATGCACTGCTCGGCATGCAACCAAGGAGGTTAAGGAAAATAAGAAAGTAGTCATTACAGTTCATGGTACAGTCTGATTTTAGTGTCCAAAAATTATTAACACTTTGGAAAACACTGTTCTTGATAAATGCTGCACAGTGTGTTTACACAAGGCTTTTTCATTTGCAGACAAAGGCTTTGTTCATCTGGAGCCTCAGTTTAGCCCTCTGGAGGCTGTCAATCTACACGAAGTCAAAAACTTTGTCGTTGATGTGCAGGCATACCCAGCACCAAAAATGTACTGGTTGAAGGACAATGTGACTCTGATTGAAAATCTTACTGAGATTGTTACTAGTTCCAACAAAATCCAGGAAACAAGGTAAAAATACTCTTCTGACTCTTACTTTGCTGTATTGACTTGAGTTTCTTCCCCAGAAACCTAGGCACTGCTGCTGCTCTCTCTTTCCACCTCAGTTTGTTGCTTCTTCCTCAGTGGCATTTAAAAATAATTTCTTTGTTTTCTACTCTAACAGGTGATGACTAGTCTGCCTCTGCCTTCATAACATCAACATCTCCAAACCATAGATACCTTAATTATTGAGCACTAAGCCTTTTCAGTCCTTCCAACGTGTCTCCACACCAACAAGTTCTAGCTTTTTCCAGTACTACCAGAGGCTTTGTCAGATCCTTGCAGAAATAACTGTGTCCACTTGTTTCTCAGTTGTATGTTGGTAGTTATTTACCGCTTGAGTAGTGACTTCAGTTGAAGGCATGCTGGAAATGCTAAATGTCACTACATTATAATCTTTACATACCCAGATTACATGTTGCACTAAATTGTTTTGGTTTTTTTTTTTTCATGCCTGCTTTAAAAATTCAAACAAAACCTTTTGTTTCTGCAGATTTCAGAGCATATTAAAATTGATCCGGGCCAAGGAAGAAGACAGTGGATACTATACTTTGGTTGCTGAAAATGAAGATGAGATTAAAAGATACACCTTCTCCTTGCTGATCCAAGGTAAGAATCCCCCCAGACTCTTGCCCACCAGAACTGATGGCACAGAGAAAAGACTTGATCCACTTACACACTGGATTGCCCAAAGTATGGAGATAAGAACGGTGTGAACTGGGGTGTCCAGAGGAGTGCATGTGTGCCGAAGCACTGGAGATCTCCTACCCCGATCCTGCCTTTCGCTTCTGTGCTGGCCTTGAGCCAAAAAGAAACTTTATCCTCCTGCCTAAGTTATTCCAGCTGACAGCAGGGATGGTAGCTCATTTAGTATGGTATGAGGACGTGGCATAACCACAGCGCTTCCTTTCCATGGCTCTAGGCTAGGATCCACTCTGTCCTACAGGAGATAGGGACCTCCTGGATGAGCCTGGGTCTCTAGCTGTTCCTAAGCTGTTTTGCTTTATTTGAAATTTCAGGCTGGTTTTTCTAGACCCTGACAAATATTCTAACAAATTCCTGTTCCCAGTTCCAGCCTTGATCTTAGACCTCGTGGATGACCACCATGGCTCTGTGGGTGGGCAGACGGTGAGGTGCTTGGCGGAGGGGACCCCTCTTCCTGATGTGGAATGGCTGGTTTGCAAAGACATTAAAAAGTAAGAGCAGTGGGTGTTTCCTTATCTAAAATGTGACCTGTGGTGTCCTCGATTAGCATAACATTATAGTTACAGTACCGTGTTTTCCTCATCAAGCACCAGTAAGCTCTAGATAATTCTTTTCTTTTTAAATTCATGTTGTTCACATTTCAAGAGAGGTTGTCAGTGCCTTTCTATTGCTTCCTGTAGGAGAAGACACAATGCACCAATTCAGGAGGTTTCTCTCTTATCAGCTTTGTGTTCAATAAATGAACTCAGCAGATTGCACAGTCCCAGTTTAAGTAAGGATCTTGAGAAGTAGCTATCCCTCAATTCAGGGAGTTCTTATCATTGTGCAGGTAGCTCAGTCTGCCTCATTTACACTTTTACATGCTTCTTTTTTTTTTACTTGTAGTTATTGCCTCCCTAATTATAATTTTCACCTTCAAAGTATTTTAGACATGTGGAGTAGTTGCTCTGATTCTTGCTAGTTCTAGGCTGTTTCTTTCTGTGGCTGCTGGGAGGCTGTTTTTTACCTGGGACATTATCCACCAGAGAGAGGGAGACCATGCATGGAAAAAGGCTAGGAGCTCTGGGCACCTCCTAGCTGTGTTCTGCTCTCATTGTGATAAAATCTCTTACTGCCTGGTGGGACAGCTGTACTCCTAGCCCTGCCCCAGCGACTCTTGTACAGCATTAAGGATCCAGTACTATAACTCTATGGGATACGTAGTGACAGCAAGGTCTGCCTATACCAGGTCTTCTGGTGTGCACTGTCAAGCCCTCAAAGCAGCAGCAGTAGTGAGGATCTGAAGACAAATTATTCTGAGGGAAGAAGGGTGCAGGCTTTTCACAGAAGTCATCTTAAGCATTTCTGGTCTTTAAAAAGATTGTTGTCAGAAGGAAGTTATAGGGAAAGGTGATTCTTGTTCTTTACTCTCCTTTATCCATACCTATGCCCAGCACTCATTTCCCTTGTTATTCTTCTTGGCAGGTGCAGTAATGACACCTCATGGACTCTTTTGACTAACAATATTTCTGATATACATATGGAAGCCCACCTGGATGAGAATAACATGGTGGAAAGCCAGGTGACGTTCCAGAAGGTAGAGGAGACCCTGGCTGTGCGATGTGTGGCAAGGAACGACCTTGGTGCTGTTACTCGGGAACTGAAGCTTGTGGCTCCCAGTAAGTTTGCTTTGTCCTTCTGGGAAATTTCAGCAGCCAGTTTGACCCCTTTCTAACACACCCCAGTTCAGCCTTAACAGATAAAAATATTGATTGTTGCAGATAAAAACAACTGGAAATGAATTTTTTTCCACCCTGGCTCATCTGGGCGTGAGGCATTCTACAGGTTTTTATGGTGCATCTGTTTTTCACTTGTTATGTGGTTCCATGATTCATTTTATCATTTTATGGCCACAGGCTATGGGACGTTCCTCTAGACTATCTCTTCTTTTGGTTTTGAAACAGGAAGGCAGAGCAGCTCTGGGCTTGGAAAGACTTCACAGTCACCAGCCTCAGGAACTGCTCCTGTAACATCTGCAGGACACGGGAACTGTGATGGGTGTTTTATGTGTGTGTCATGTTCCTTGTGGCTCAGGAGGAAAACATGGTCTGTCTTTTTACTCCACAGCCTTGCGATCAGAATTGACTGTGGCTGCTGCAGTCTTAGTGCTGTTAGTGATTGTGATAATTTCATTGATTGTCCTGGTCATCATATGGAAACAGGTAACGTAGAAAAATATTTTGGTTTGGATGCTGAGTCCTGCTGGGTTTTGATCTGCTCTGAGGTCAGGCACAGGACTAATGGTTGGTTTTGCATTCAATGTGCTTTGCAGAAGCCCAGGTATGAAATAAGATGGAGAGTCATTGAATCTATCAGCCCTGATGGCCATGAATACATTTATGTGGATCCAATGCAACTGCCTTATGACTCCAGATGGGAATTTCCTAGAGATGGGTTAGTGCTAGGTAAGTTTCCTCTATGGGACTAAACTCATCCTTCTCTGGGGAGAAAGACAATTAAGGACAACTCTGAGGTCTCTGCTACCGGGTTTGCAATGTTAGTTATGGCCATGATATCCAGAACCTCTCTGTACCTGTCTGTTCTCCTCAGTTCTTCAGCTGCATCCTTTCTTCTCCTACAGTCGTGTCAGCCTTGGGTTCCTTGTGTTAGTGTCTCCCGTACTTCAGTTTCAGCTCTCCTTGACAAGCCCTGTGTGCAGTGCCCACTTCCACATGGCTCTGGGGGCCTCTCGTTCACTTCTGCTAAGGCACTCACAAGAAGTGCATCAGCATTTTTAATCTGCAAGACATTTATATACTTCTGTGCCTTTGAGGCCAAGGGAAATCTGCAAGTAGTTATGCAGCTTTATTAAAAGTATTTTTTAAATTATTAATCAGCACTGTGCCTTTATGGGTGCTGTGTAACTGCATAACTTATTCTTACGGGTACTGTCCTTCTTCTTTTCCCTTCTGCTTTCTTGCTTTGTTATACCTGCACTGGAGTTTATGCAGAATTCAGTTGTAATTGCTTCTTAGGGGCTGGCCCAATCTGCCATTTGTATCAATTGAAAGTGTAATGATTATAAACAATTTTAGTGTTCTATCTAGTCACTGCTTTAAACATACAAGCCTTCCCTCTCTTGGAGGTATCTGTGCACTAAGTTGTATCATAGAATATTTGTTGTTTGATACATTTTAAGAAAAATACTCTCCTGGTGTAATTCCCCTTCCCCATTACAGAGAAAGAATTGATGTTAATTCTTGAAAGAAGCAGCACAAAAATTTCTGGTTCAGGAATGATGTCGTTTAATTACATTCATATTGCTAACTGAAAACTAGAGGAGTGTGAATATTTAATGGAGTTATTTTATGACCCAGGCTTTAATTATATGCCTAAATAGGATTTGTCAGATCTGAGTTGTTAACAGACCACCACTGTGACTTTGTCTCCCTCTGACTCATGAGCATCAGCCTGCATCTGTCTTCCTGTTTACAAGTACATTCAGGATAGTTGGTGCTTTAAAAACTAATGCTGTATGTCCTTTTGACAATCTAGATTGTACAAGCATTCTTCATGACATGGTTAACATTTACCCATTGGCAGTTTTGCCATATGAAATGCTTGCTGGCGTTTTTTTGTTTCTGGGGCTGATAATTCTGGTTTGTGTGGGTTTTCTCTTATTGAAGTGGGAGATTGCACCAAAGTAATTATACCTTCAGCTCAGGGAGGCTCTGAAGCAGGATACAAACCCGTTTTGGCTCAGTCAGACAAGCATTTCCCATCCTTGCTGTGTAAGCCAGCTGTCATTTATTTGTTTTTCTAGCTAGTAGTGCCTGGAGTGCAGTGCTGTGTTAAATGACAACTTTGAACATTGGCTGGTTGGAGTTTCAATTGATAAATTTGGGTTACACTGCAAATTTCCCTTTGCTATCACCCCTCCACAATGCATGTAGTGTGCTGCTGTTGAAAGTACTCAACAGCCAGCACAAGACATTAGTAACAGTGTGAAAAATGTGATAACACAGTGTGCTGTTTGAATGCCACTGCCTTATCCTGGCTCTGCTGAGAAGTGGTGAGGTCCCAGCAGGACCTGGACCTCCTCCTTTGACAGAGATGGCAGAGGGCACAACCTTTTGAGGAGTGGAGTCCAAGTGCTCCTCAAAGTCAGGATCTTGGGCTGGCTGTAGAGAGGGGGCAGAATTGTTCCCATTCCTTCCCAGCAAGCCACCCATTTGTTCTGGTGGACTTAAGAAAATGAAATGCTGGTCTGACACAGAATCGGACCCATCCCTGTTTCAAAAGGCAAGTTAAGATTCAAGATGCACAGCATTTAAGTATGTGATACCTAGTTTCTCATGAGTCTAGAAATCGGATGGAGATTTTGAAGCCTGTCACTTTCAAAATAGACCACGAGAGTTATGGTTTAATTTGGGCTAGGCTAATCATCCCAGTTCAGCTTTAGCTGAAGAAGCATCTGGTTGAGAAGGTTGTGTTTGGAACAAATTCACAGGCTTCACCTTTGTATTTGTGTGCCCCCGAGCAGAACAGCACTTCTCTGTCAGGCTAAGCAGATGGGTGCAGAAGCTGAAATAGCTCTCACCCCCAGGTGCTGTTTCCTCACTAGTCTGAGGAGCCTTGAGCTGTTGCTGTGTTTGCACTGTCCTTCTGCAGCAGAGAAGCAGCTTTGCTCCTCTGGTGAACAGATCACAGTGGTGCCATTAGACTAAGAAAAGTAAACTAATGCTGTAACTTCGGGGTCCATTGAAGGCCTAGACATCAAGAATGTGATGGCACTACAGATGCCTCCAGCACTTGAGCAGTCAGTGCCCACCTGACTCCAAATTTCAAGTGTAAAACATATGAGGCTTGGACTATGTCTGCGGAGAGGGGTGAAAAGGGGAAATAGCAGTGACTCTTCCCTGCCACACTGGAAGTGCTCTCACCGTCTGCATGTGCACCCCAGCTCAGCAGAGGTGATGGAAAGGGAAATGTGAGCCTCATGCTCAGCTGACAATATGGTTTGGGGAGGAACTGGCTTGTGAAGACAAGAAGATCAAGGAGCATCAGCAAATGCCATTGCATTCTGAAGGGCTGCATCCTGCCATATGGCTCCCAGACCTTTGGTCTGAAAAGTTTCAGGGGCCAAATTTCAGACTCAGGTTGTTTGAGTTAGTCTGAAATTTAGTGGGCAGCTTTCTCACATCCTGATTGCGAAGAATAACGTTTGGAGCACAGGAATCTTGAAAAGAAATCACATAGCTTTTGTGTGCATGACAAACTGCATTGTCATAGCCTTGGAGAGGTTCTTCAGTGGTAACCCAGCTAAGCATTTTTAACCATTTCTTGTGCTTGTTAATGATGTAGATATTGTTTAGCTGGAAATTTTTTAAAAAGCATGTATACATAAAAGTGCAGGCTGTAGCTAGAGGATAACACAAACGTATGACCTTGTATGTCAGCTAACACCTTCAGAAGCATAAACTGTGGCAAGTTCAAACTGCAAATGAACATCAAAGACAAAATGCCATCTATCTCTGTAGTAAAAGTCACTACTTGTTTTTTCTGTGCTGGAAGTTAAAAAGTAACATAGAATAAAATAGAGAGCTTATGAGAAATATGGAGATATCATGGCATCTGGAGCTCATATACGGATTTGTTCACTGAGTAAGTGAACTTGCTCTTCAATATGGAAACTATGAAATATAATATTTTTGAGTGTGTGTGTGCGGTTCATATTTTTCTAAAGGCTCACTCAATCTGTATGCAGTTCTTCTGCACACTGTATCTATATCAGGAGACAGGATATGATAATCCAGAATTTTTGTCTAAATTGATCTGTGGGAAGAGTAAGCTGTGTATAAACATTAGCTGTTTCATTACAGCACTTGGAAATTTGCAATAAAGTTTATTCCAGCATATGAAACACACTTGTACATTAAACTTCAGAGAAGTTTCCCCTCATATGTGATCAACATGTATTTCAGCTTCTTGCAGAACACTGATTGTCCTGCTTGTCTATTTCTACATGTGCTGTTGATGTGATTTATTCTATCTTACTGCTAGATGTATCCAGCCTTGATATAACAACCCAAAACTATAGCTAAGGAACCTGACTCAGATTTTTAAGTAAAGGGCACAACTGTACTGTAGTCAAACGCTGACTGAGGCAGAGAGGCAAACTTAAACCTAGGAGAATCAATGATTAGAAAGGACACAGATACGAGATGAATTTGAGTGAGTTGAGCTCCCATGTACAGGCAGATGTGCTTCTGATGTTTGCTTGCTTGTTTTTATTTAAGAATTGTACTTAATGACAGCATTTCATATTTGCCTTTTCTGCATAACAATAGTGATAACAATAATACCAGTCTGGCTAAGTGAGTGTGCTCTTTCCACACAAGAATCACAACCAGTAGAGGAATGGCAGTGGGAAATGAGGTGAATTGTTGTTATTTTCTGAAATATATAATGCTTTCCTTTGTGTTCAGGTCGAATTCTTGGTTCTGGTGCATTTGGAAAAGTAGTTGAGGGGACTGCATATGGATTGAGTCGCTCTCAACCAGTGATGAAAGTAGCTGTGAAAATGCTGAAACGTAAGTTGTCACAGTTCCGTTTCTCAAGGTAGGTAGGGCATGTTTCCACAGGGTTATTTAAACATTGCTTGTACATAAATAGATTCCCCATATCTGAAGTTGAAAATGAACTATGGAATGACTGAAGTTTAAAATTATACTTTAGATTGCTTCATAGCATTTCAAGATTGAAAGTACCCAGGCTTCTGAAAACATCCAAAGTTTGATTTTAGCTGTATGGACCATAGCAGAAAAGATAAAATAACCATGAATGTTTGTGAAAAAATAAAGCTACACAACAAAAGAGAAATAGACAGGTTTCATGTGAGAATCTTCAGCTGACTGAAGATTTCCCAGTTCATGACAGCTGAGAATGTGATGCAGTGATGCTTGAGGAACCATGAGGAACTTGCTTGTGTTGAAATGAGCAGCTTGTAAAGAGCTTCTGTGCCACCTGGGCAATCCTCTGTTCCCCTGCAGAGGGACAAACAGACTGGGTCAGCTATTGAGCTGCATCAAGTGAGTCCTTTATTAGTGATTTGTGACTCTTCTCTAAGTCTAAGAAAGCCCTTTGTCAAGTAAAAGACACAGTCTTCAAGAACCATGGTAGCAATGCTCTAATGAGGCAAGCAAGGAGAAAACGTTTGTTACTGTGAAAAAGGTGATTGCTCTCACTGAGTGTCTGGTGTGGTTTTTTCTACAGCTACAGCTAGATCCAGTGAAAAACAAGCGCTCATGTCTGAACTGAAGATAATGACACATCTTGGCCCCCACCTGAATATTGTGAATCTGCTTGGGGCTTGTACAAAATCAGGTGGGTTTGGCTGACAGAATGAAGCTGTGCCGTGGAGCCATCATTCACTGTTTAATAAGCACACACATTTCAAGTAAAGGATTTAACAATAAATATGAAAAAATAAAAGGTTTCACAAACCTACTTGATGTTTGGCAGTAGTTGCAGTCATAACTTAGTAAATAAAAATGTACTAACCCACAATTTTTATGGTTTATATTCTATTTTCTACTGGTTTTAGAGGGTTTTATTAGTATTATTATTTCAATGCATTATTTTGTTTTATTTTATCAGGTCCTATTTACATCATTACCGAATACTGCTTTTATGGTGATTTGGTGAACTATCTGCATAAGAACAGGGACAATTTCCTGAACAGACACCCAGAGAAGCCAAAGAAAGATTTGGACATCTTTGGGATGAACCCAGCTGATGAAAGCACAAGAAGGTGGGGAAAAAAATAGTAATGACCTGCAACATAAAGAAATGTCATTACTGACACTTACTCCATTCCTCTTGTTCATTGGCTGAAAGCCTTCCCTAATTCTTCTAATCAGACTTTTATTTACTAAGTTTCATAGATCTAGAAAGGTTGCAGCACTTTTTTTCAGTCTTCCTGACATGTGCCCTGGATTCATGTTTCCCCTGTGTAGAATGCCTGCAATTGCAGGATCGTCATTGGTTCTCCATAGACATCCTGAAGACCCAAAACCAATTCCTGTTAATAAAGTATGGCCCAAAGTTCTTTTTTTCTGTAAATACATCCTTTTGCCTCTACCCAATCTTAAAACGTAAAGTGCTATTACTTGTTTTCCTTGTTTCCCTGCTTGGGGAATTTCTGCTGTTTAAAACTATTTCCATTCAAACAACTTGACAGAGCTTGTTGTCCAAGCTCAAGTACTCTCCTTTATCTACCAATGGCTTAGCCAGTCTCAATAGTTTCCTCATGCTTAATGTTCATCCCATAGCTTTCTCCAGATGATGGTGAAGGAAATTTGTCATCATACATTCAGCAATAAGGCAATATCATAAAATTAGCCAGGATTCAAAAGTTGAACAGAGATTCCTTCAAAAAATCACTCAGGCAAATAGCTCAACTGATTCAGGAGCTGAGTACATCCAGGACGATTCACCTGAGCATGGGTTTGTTCAGAAGGACTGGATTTGATGCAAACTGTCTGAGTGAATGAATTACATCTGTCATTCTGAATACCTTCACCTGAAAGCCCAAGTAATAATAATACTTGAATTCAGTGGGATTTTCAGATGTTAGACAATATATGTTTACATACTTAACCATTTTCAAAAGGGCAGGTTCAAAGCACTCGAATTTGTCTGCAGTGATACCTGGTAACATGTACTAATATGTGACAATACACAGTTATATTACAATACATGATCTTTATGTATTCTCCACCAAGAAATCAGCTCCTGTATTTCACAGCAATGCAACTGTACACCATTAGAGAACTGTTAGATCTACAGGATGCTGTGGCAGGGAAGTCACCTGGACACCACTAGCTGACACACCTATGTTTCTTTTCCAACTTCAGTTATGTGATATTATCATTTGAAAACACTGGAGAATACATGGACATGAAACAAGCTGATACCACTCAGTACGTGCCAATGCTGGAAAGGAAGGAGGGATCTAAATACTCTGATATTCAAAGATCTGTGTATGATCGGCCTGCTTCATATAAGAAGAAATCTATGTCAGGTAATCTAGAATTGTCTCTTCTGCATACATCATTAACACAAATAATTCTTACATAAATGCATAGCTTGGTTTTGCTCTCTATGGAAGTAAACTATTCATCCGTGTTCTGCAAGCATGCAAGTATAAGCTGTAAGATAAAAGCTTATGCTTGTGTTCTTTGTGCTCTGGGGGTAGGAATTTATGTTCCTGGAGCAAAAAGGTCCAGTTGGGTATTTGCTTCTGTGCTGAAGTGTTGAGTGGCTGTGCTCTGCAACAGGGCTATAGGCATTTTTTGGAGGCAGTGGTTCTACCAGTCTTGTAGTTTGCAAGATTTTGAGTAATAGCAATGAACAACAATAATAGTAATTTATATTGCTCTGTTTCCACTTACATTTCACATTAACTGACACTTACCAAATGCAGAACACTCCCAAATACTTTCCTGGATTATGTAATGAAGATAATGAATACATCCCATTCCCTGGCCCTGTTCTCAGAAACCAAATATGCTTTGCTTTAAAAATAGGCACTGTCCCTTCTGCCTCTAGGCCTCAGAAGCTGAACCATATCCAGCCCCAGATTTACATCGCAGACTAATGTACTCATATTGTGCCCTAGGACAGTTGGGGTAAATGAATCACTGAATTGTGACTGGGTTTTTTCTGACATCTTTCATAAAAAAATAAGAACTGTTGCCACAGAATTCCTGACCCTTGCTGCTGGTATTGGATTAGTCCCAGTGAATACTTGCTGGGAAACATAACAGTATTCAGCAAAAGTAAATGGATAAGAATGTACATGCACGCACAAAAACCTAATGAAGGCACCACCTCTAAATAAATGTTTTTGTACCACACACTGAGTATTGTAAACAACCTCTGTAATGCTTCAGTGAGCTTTTTAACTTCACTTTTTCCTGTAGTTCTCTGAGGAAAAAAATACAGACAGGAGAAAACCCAAAACTTATATTTAATACTGGTTGTTTTTAAAAATGCAGTATGTGGCAGTGACTGATGAAGACATTACAAGTGGTTAGTTATTATGAAAAGACTGGTTTGGTCATGGTACTCTGTTAAAATCATCAGCTTAGAATCACAATAGGTAGGGGGAAATGGATGCTGCATTCACACTCTGAAGCACAAACACATTTTTCCTTCTCAACAGAATCAGAAGTCAAAAACCTTCTTTCAGATGACAGTTCAGAGGGCCTCAGCCTGCTGGATTTGCTGAGCTTCACCTACCAGGTTGCACGGGGAATGGAATTCTTGGCTTCTAAAAATGTAAGTAGGTAAAAAGTAAATAAAATTGAAGAAAGTGTAAAAAAGTCTTTGTCTCCAACTGTGGTTTTCAATTTAGCTTCTGAAAACACCACACAATATAATATTCTTTTTGAGGCTGTAGACAGCTTTCTTACTTGCCTGGCAACTGACATCGCCATGGTTGGAAAAATCAAAGCAGCAGTCAGTCCTCCTGTTGCAGCCATGACATTCATGGAGCCAGGGTGCCAGAGATGGTGGTGGATCTAGGCAGCGTCTGGGTGGAGGGTACATACAGCCACAGACTAGCATGGTCAAGAATCATAGACATAACATTACTACGTGATGGGTAGAAAGGGAAAGGCTGGCATCATTTTTATCTCCTCCCCACTGCAATGCATCCGTATGAGCCCTTGTGGGTTCTGAGGACTGGTGCCTCCTTGCCCTTGTTAGCAGGGCAATACAGGTGCCTGTTCAGTAGAAGGCCTTCCTAAGATTGTGCCCAGAAAGTCAACAGATCTTTTTTCAAGGATCTTTGCAAAGGAAATGGCCCTCATGGAACTAGCACGTCCTTGAACAACTTCATTTCTCTCCACACAGTGTGTGCACCGTGACTTGGCAGCTCGTAATGTCCTCCTGGCTCAAGGAAAAATCGTGAAGATCTGTGACTTTGGGCTGGCTAGAGACATCATGCATGATTCCAACTATGTCTCCAAGGGCAGCGTATGTACTACTTAATCTCCTGAGCTCTGTTTTAATTGAAAGGAGAAGTGTCAGTTTTAAAGGCTGTTTGATGTTCTTGCCATTCAGTGCTGGTTACACTAATTGACCCTTGGGATGAACGTTCTCGAGAACAATTTTTCTTCAGTTCATTAATTCCTGTAACTTTCTTAATTCCACCTTGAAGCCAAAAAGTACTTGGCCACACTTAGTACTTCACAGGCTGATATTTTAACTGGCAAGTTTTGTGACTGGATAAATTATTAAGGAACTGTCAATATGATATGGAGAGTAATGACATGTCAATCAATGATATAGACTAGATCTGCAGTGCCAGCTTTTGTATCACACCTTCAATCAGCTTGGTCATTTGCTAGTGATAAAATGAATAAAGTTACTGGTTAATTAGGTTCTGTGGGGAGCAAATAGTAGCATTGCTTATAGTCCTGGTACATCTGTGCTATATGAAATGAAAAACAAACACTAGCCAGGTTAAAGCAACTTTTCTTATTAGAGAGAAGTTAATCCTGGTTACCAAACTTTACAATTGTAATGGGAAGCATTTCTTTAATGACTAATCTGTGTTGTTTGGGGTTCCTTTCTTTTTGTTCCAGACTTTCCTCCCAGTAAAATGGATGGCACCTGAAAGCATTTTTGACAATCTGTACACAACATTAAGTGATGTCTGGTCTTATGGCATTCTGCTGTGGGAAATATTTTCTCTTGGTATGTACTGTGAACACTTTCCTATGTGTAGTGATTAAGCTTTTTCAGTTCAAGCTGTCCTACATAACGTATTTAAAATTCTACAGTAAAAATGTATGTGTGAATCAACTGTTATTCTTCTATATGGGGTTTCAGATCTCAGAGTTTGGTGTGAAGTGAAATTTCCATACTCTCCCAAAGTTCTCTTTAGATTTTTTTTTTCTGCAAGATACTTTTTTGCTTGCTAGAAAACTTAAAACAATGAGTGAAAAGGTTTAGTGGAAAAGAATTGATGTGCTGGGCTAGGATGGATTTTCTGGCTAATATGAGAAGGAACATGTTTCCCACTTGCAATGGGGTGCCTGGGGCTGCAGCCCAGCCCAGTGGCTGGTTTGAAATAATCTCTTCATGTATGTTTCTTTGTCCCATTACTGAATGAAAACAAATGTCAATCTTCTGGGATACTGATTTCTCGTTTCCAGGTCAGCACCGTTCACACAGTTGGTTTATGGCAGCGTAAAGTGGTTATGACAATGTATAGCAGTTACAGACAATGTACAGCTCCCAGCTGGGAACAGCCTGGCTCTTTCCTCAGCCTCATTAATTAGCCTCCCAGGCGGGTGGCTGGCCTGCTTCAGTAAGTGTGCATTGCCCAGATTTATTCTCGACAGAATTAAGCATGCCTGTATGGCATCTACTGCTGCCCCACGGCAACCCCAAGCCTAATGTTATTTTCTAGACTAAGTTGTCATATAGCTGCTTCTCAGAAAACAGCAGTTCCACTATTTATGGTATTGATTACTGTAATCTCTGGGTATCATAGCATGCTGTAAATAACCATTCCCTGGCATCCTTGGGAGGCTAGGATTGCCATCAGATAGCTCTGGAACTAAGGAACAGCAAAGACTGTGCTTCACTGCCCTACCATTATGGAAGGTTCTGAAGCCCAGTTGTAGGTGAAAATCCTGCTTTTGAGAGGGCTGAGGTTTCTGGAGTAATATTATAGTATGCCTCCTTCACCCAAGAATGATGATCTTTCTTGGAAAGAAAAACATATGCTTAGCAGTGTTTGTTAGGAAGGTCAACTTCAACATCTTGCTGCAACACTGGCTTCAGCTTGAATGATCCTTTTACACGTCAGTGGCAACCGAGGATGAGTGCAATGATGTCTGTATGCTGCAGCCCCAAATGATCATTTAACTGTGTCAGCTCAGAGTCTAGGTCCAAACTTTTCAACAACCCATGTACATGACAGGATAGCTGTTTTCTAAAGCTAGCTGCCAGGTGGGAAGACTTGGGTATGGAGGGGACTGGCTTACACTGAGGCTTAGCCCTTACAACTGCAATGAGGCAAGTAATTTGGGCCATGTCACTCTCAGCTTTCATGCAGGTGCCAAAGGCAGTAAAACCAGACAGAGCAAGTGACTTGCCTAATGTTGCAGAGAAAGCCAGTGGTAAAGCAGAGCTATGATCTCAGATATGCCAAATGCAGGCTGGTGACCTGATCCAGGTATCATCCAGCCTCTGTGCCCAGTAAATACATTCTATAAACACTGTAAAAGTTTTTTTTCCTAAGTAGTACCTACTTCAGTCTTTCCTAGCCAACATTTCACATCAGGGCTTAATGTCCTGAAGTCATTAGCTTTGATATGAAGCATTGGCTAAGAAAGATTAATTTTGATGGCATGTCAAATTATAATGTTAACACATTTTGACATGAACAGCAAGACAGTATTTGGGAATTCTGCCATAGACAGTCAAGTATAGAGTAGTATTTTTTTCTTCTCTTTAATCTGCAGGTGGCACACCATATCCTGGCATGATGGTCGATTCTACTTTCTACAATAAGATCAAGAGTGGATACCGAATGGCCAAACCTGATCATGCTACTAATGAAGTGTACGTGTGCATTGGGCTTTTCCACACCTGGCTAGTCTCCAGACAATTTTGGCTTTAGTTTCTGTTTGGTTACCCACTTTCCTTTACCAGTTGGTTAACTTGGTTTCCATCTTATCTACAGGTATGAGATCATGGTGAAGTGCTGGAACAGTGAACCTGAAAAAAGACCTTCTTTTTACCATTTGAGTGAAATTGTGGAGAGCTTGTTGCCTGGGGAGTACAAAAAGGTTTGATCTTTGGAATTTTCTCTGTGTTTTTTATATGCTGTTTTAGAGGGAATTGCAAGTGTTGTTCCAGCCATGAAAGCCATAAGTACTGAACTGGTACACCCTAACTTATGTGAATGATGTGATTTGGACAGGGACACTGCATGTTTCTGTATGCAAGCTTACTGAGAGAAGCAATTCTGCAGTATTAACTGGGAAGCAGAACTCTCCATTTCTACTTAAATCCTCCCAACTCAGTATTTCTACTGGAAAATGGGTTTTATGTATTCTCACTGGATTTTCTAGGCAGTGAAAGAATTCTAGAAAAGGGACTTATCAACCCATGTGTATTATCTCCCTATCTCCATCTTTGGACCCTAACACCAGGAGGTTTTTCTCCTTATACTTTTGATACCTCTGGACAAGCTCTGCCTGCCCCATCATTCAGAGTTTTATTTTCCTGCCTACCTTCACTCCATTCCCCTCCCCTGCCCCCTTTCACACTTATTAGTCTGCTTTGTGTGGCCACACTCACTCCTGCATCATCCAAACTTACGTGTCACTTCTCCCTTCAAATCATTTGAAGGCACTGGGCTTCTCTATCCAGTGTTGCTGGCTTATAGGGCAGAATATTTGCTGGGTTAATGAATCACAGCTACTCATCTGAAGAAAGGCAGACTCAGTGAACAGCACGTAATGAGGGGTTTGAAATGAATATTTTCAGAGCTATGAGAAGATTCACCTGGACTTCCTGAAGAGCGATCACCCAGCTGTCACACGCATGAGAGGGGAATGTGACAATGCTTACATTGGTGTCACCTACAAGAATGAAGACAAGCTAAAGGACAGGGAGAGCGGATTTGATGAACAGAGGCTGAGTGCTGACAGTGGGTACATCATCCCTCTGCCTGACATTGACCCTGTTTCTGAAGATGAGCTTGGCAAAAGGAACAGGCACAGGTAGGTGCAGTTTACAGATCACGTAGCCTATAGTCACTGTTCAAGATCATGTTTGGCAATGTGCATTAACAATTTTTAGCATCCTACTTGATGAATGTTTTCCTTAGCTCTGTTGAAACTACTTGTTGGGAAGGTGACACGTAAATATGGTAGTATGACTGGCAGCAATGTTTCCAATGGGAAAAAATTATTCTGCCTCTTTTGTGACTGTCAGTGGGAGGGGACTGTTGGTAGGGTGATCCTGTGTGTCACAGGGGCTCCATTGCTATCTTGGCCAAGTCACAGTGCCTGTCTGGTGGCTCCATGGGCACATTTTGTAACATATCTTGCCCCTACGGCTCAATGCCTTGGAGCTGCATATGGGATCTCAAGTGATTGATTTATTCTGTCTGAGATTAGCTCCAAAATTTGGGAGAAGTTGTTTTTAATGCCAGTCTTCCATGGTATTCTTTTCTTTGATGGTAAAGTATCCAGGACTTTTTACTGCTCCCTTGCCAGTTTGTATAACTGATTCCACTAGAGCACTGCACTGTGTAACCTTACTGTTATTTTTACATTTGATTTGTTTAATTCAGCACTTAATTCATAGTATATAAATTAACAACCTAGAAACTTCTTTTTTTGATATTCTTGCACAATTTTTGAGAAGGCGGTAAGTCCCTAAGAAGCACTACTCATATTAAGATTTATTGCCTCTACTATTATTCTTATTGTTTGTTATTTTATTTTCACCTGTCCTCCCTAGATTTACCAAAGTGACCTATTGTCACAGCAGTGTCATCAAGCTAGTTTTCTAAGTAGTCTCTGTCAGAGAGCATGTGTACAACCTGCTCCTTTGAATTCCAAGGTGGTTCTTACTTTTGAGATACAAGATGTGTCATGTCTTAAGAAATGGGCTATCAGTCATCTAATTGTGTCATGTGTCAGAAAGCATGTGGCAAGGTAGTGTTCAGTCCTGCTAGAGGCTGGAGTACTTAGCCACATTTGCCATGTATTTTATTTCTGAGGTGTTTGTCTCTTCCAGTTCCCAGACATCTGAAGAAAGTGCCATTGAAACTGGTTCCAGTAGCTCTACCTTCATCAAGAGAGAAGATGAGACCATTGAGGACATTGACATGATGGATGACATTGGGATCGACTCCTCAGACCTGGTGGAGGACAGCTTCCTGTAACCGCACAGACACCTTCCAGCTCTGCACATGGGGAGCTTGCTGTGTCATCTGTAGAATTCCGCTCCACAGAGAAAACCACTTTATTGCAATGCCAAGGATGTGAAGAGGAGGTGGATTTGTACAGAGAAACTCCTGGTGATGGGCAGAGAAATCAGCCCGAGTATGAGTGAAAGAGACATGTCGAAGATGGATTTTTTAGTGTTGCTTCTTGCAGTACTTGAGTAGCATCTCAGTGTTGTTTGCCATTTGAACTGGTAGGAGGACGAATCAAAAGGCCACAAACAGATGAGTTTTGTGTTTCAAGGGCATTCATATGACTTTGAGGTATCAAATTTCCACTGCAGCAATACTTCACCATTGTAATTATGTAAATAACTGTTTACTCAAGGATCTTTTGAGGTGCACGTTGAACATACGCCATGGATTTTAGAAGAGTCGCTCATGAATTTTGTGTACTTCCTCCCTCAATCTCAATGTCAGCTGCTGTTGAACTATCATGTGAACTGAAGAACATACTAAAACCACTTTTGGGCCAAAAAGGCCTAAAACCACAAGGGACTCACCGGTACTACAAAACATGTTACTTTTTACCATTAATGCAAGTAAACAGGAATAATAATAATAATAATAATGATAATAATAATTAAAAACCAGTCTATAATAGGTGTTAGAAACCTAGTAAGTCTTTATTAACTATAGAAGATAGCTGTTTTCAAGATAATACCACTACTGTTTTCAGTAACACTAAATGTACATTTTACAATTCATTGTCCTTCAGTAAAAGCACAGTCTTAAGAAACTTTTTTAAGTACAAGGAAAAAATTTATGACCTGAAAGTTATGGTAACTGTTCTGGTTGCTAAAACTAGTTTAACATGGAGAAAAATTTAAGATTTTGTTTTCTATCATCAGCTGAGTAGCTTTTCTAATCAGATATACTAGAAGCAATTATTGTCCTCTGATTAAATGAGGTTCTAAATATTTAAATGTTTTTAAAAAAATACGTTATGCCAGATTTCCAAGGTGCTGCAGAATAGAAGATTATAATAAACCAGCACCAACATGCCATTATTATAATTGTATTTCATGGGTACTCAAAAGAAATCTTATCCTGGGTTAGCTGTGAAGAATTGGTTTGATCTTTGAACTGTTCAAAGAACAAAGTCATCTCTCCCAGTCTGGAACTCAAGTTTAAACAAGCAGAAATAATTCTGCAGCAAATACTCCTGTCTTAGTTTTCAGGTTTAAACAGGAATAGAAAACTATTATCTTTGCAGATTGTAACTGCAAATTGCAATTGCTTCCAAGAGTGTTTTTTTTTTTTTTTGAAGAAAGAGCATGAACGTGCTCTCAGCCTGCAATACTTGGGTTTTTTTGACACCACTTATATGAACAAAGTATTACGGTTACTGCTATCACTGTACAATGTGTTATTGAGATATGATGTTTTGGAAGACTTACATGTGAAAAATGGTACATCACTGCAAAGGGCTCCATCCTTTCTGGTGCTCAACTTTCAAACTTAACCTTAATTCAGTGTGATAAGTGTCTCGCTGGATGTGCTCAGCCTCTGGCCTGACACAACCAATGCAAATGCAGTGCAAACTCATCCCTGTGTTGCAGTATTTTTCCTAGGAAGCGGAAAAGATGGACCAGCAGTGAGTGACAGAACATGCTGCCATGTTAAACTACAGTTTAACTTGAAATGGCCTTTAGAAAAGCTACACAACTCCCCTTGACTTCACTTGTGGACAGTTGTGGATCAGATGAAAGCAAATGTAATATTGTCAGCGTTACAGGCAAATAATTCTGGGTCTGGATTTCAAAATGTCACCTGGCTGAGGCCACGTACAAGCATACAACTGATGTGAAAACAGGACCTGAAGTAAGGCACCCGCATTTTCAACCCTGATGAAAGACGACAATCAGAAGGAACCATGAGTGATGGCACATCCTCTATTTCTTGCAGTCAACAAATCAAGACCAGCTGTTCCTTGGAGCCATGCTTTAGCCAAACACATCACTGAACTCTGTACGGGGACAACTGTGAAACATAAAGACTCCTGATACAGCCAGGTGAGACACTGTAAAGTCTCCCTCCAGCTATGAACTATGAATTGAGAAAACACAAATTGTCTGTTGGATATCCCAGATATCTGAATGGCCACTTGAGACCACACATGCCTTAATTTGCATGTGTAGTCATTACAACTACACGTTCGAATTAGGCAAGCAATTTCACCTGCATTTTTTGCACATGGCCGAGGGTTCTTCAGAGTTTGAAAATCAGCCCCAGCATGTTTTATTATACCAGTTACTGGAATCTAAGGACATTTTCATGTAGTCTCCCCTTCCCCTCACTGGTTTCATTCTGTATCTCTCAGTGCATCTCCAGGGGGGCTAGACCCTAGTGGTGGACGCGAACCAGCCGGCTCACTTTCTGATGCATGATAATGTTGATTCTCCATCCTGTCATGGGTATTGTATCAATGAACTGCATCTGTGCCAGGGGTCTAGCCAAACCCAGATCACTGCAGGCTCGGAATCAAATAAGATGGCCTGGAAACTGGAATAAGAAGCAGAGGAAGAGAAGGGATTTACTAGAGAGGGAGAATTGTGAAAGGATGATTGGTTTAGTTTTACAATATTATCAGTATTACAGACTTTCTTTTATGGCTTAATTTTTGAGAAGCCACCAGAAGAGATATTCCCAAACCTTTCACTACAGTAATTGTATAACGACAATCAGTGTTAGCCTATGAAACACAGCTTTTGATTTGGAATGGCCAACCAATACCTTAAAGTGTGGTCTGCAACTTGTACAAAATGGTCCTAATATGTGATGAAGGACATGAGATATGGTGATGTTATACATCAATGTGTATATAAGTATTTTTATATAGACTTTTAGAATACTGCCAAAACATTTATGACAGCTATATCACTGCCTTTGTTTATATTTTTTTTTACTGTGATATATTCCACAGGCACGTTAACTGTTGCACTTTGAATGTCCAAAAGTTATATTTTAGAATAATAAAAAAGGAAGTGTTTCCAAAATGGTGGCTGTTGTGAAATGTTTGAAGAAGGGTGAACTGGCCTGAATGATGGTAGGCACAAAATGTATTTCAAAAATGCCCCTGTTGATATTTTGTCTGTGAAAAAATCCTGTAAATTAAGATCTCTATATTTCAATAAATGATATATAATTTAAGGATATGTGAGGGGTCTATACTCACTTATTGAAAGATGGTTATAGAACATCAGTCTTTCTTGGGGGTTTCTTTCCCCAGAAAAAGGTTTTGGTTAATTGAGTGCTCTGCAAAGCCATTGGGCAGCAACGACAAGTGGGTCTCTGAGTCCTTTCAGTAGTCATAGCAGGGAAGTGTCTGTGGCAAACGACCTGCACAGCGAGTGACATCTGTGGAGAGCCATGCTGTCCTCCAAAACATGGCAGGTGCACTGCTCCAGCCATGATCCCGCTGCCTGGAGCAGAGCATGTGCCCCTGCAGAGACGAAACCCTTCCTGACCTTGGCACTATGTGTGCTGGGGAGATCGATGCTGGCTGGTCTGCACACACCGAGGAAAGGGGCAACACGGGATGCAAACAGATGTGCTGTGCTGCATGTCTGCAACATACATTCCCTGTTGCTTCTATCATCAGTGTGCAGTAAATGGTTTTATGCAAAGATTGCTTTTAACAGGGGGCTAAAAGTGACTTGTATCAGTCTTTAACCTAAAGCTTTTGATGGCTAGAGGGTTAGATGGTTGCACCTGGAAATGGCCATGGTTTCTCTGCCTCTGGCTGAGAGGTATTTTAAGCCTATGCTGAGCTTACCTTCTTTATGAATTAACCCAGATTTTTGTCCCATGGTTCTGCACTCCACATTAATTAATTTTACACTGTGGATGTTACTGAATGTGAATTTGAGAAGAATTGCAAGATTTCAACCTGAAAACGGAATAAAACTATCAGCTGCACTTCCTGCAGTGGAGCCTGTCCTGGCTTGCCAGTGGAAGCCAGGAAGGCTGGCTTGGGAAAACCCATTGAACAGGCAGGTTAGCAACTTCCTGTCCATGGTGAGGTCACTTGTTAAAACATGCTTGGAGATGAACTATCATCTAACATCTCTCTCTCCGTTACCACTTCCTCACAAACCCTCTCCTCGCTTCAAACAGCACACGGCAGCCTGGGCCCTTGCCTTAGAAAAGAGTTGGAGCAGGTTCCCTCTTCTTTGTGTCCTTGCCAAAGAGGAATCTTTATCCTACAACACTGCACTTCCTGCCACCCCAGGGGTTCGGGAAAGAGCTGTGGCAGCACTCGGGTCCTTATGTCTGTCCTGCTTGGTTGTGCACCTGCTCTTCTGGAAGCTCAGCAGCTGTGTGAGACGTGAGTACAGCTGGACTCCTGAT
>NW_009926066.1:291-75516 GCF_000696875.1 Nestor notabilis | reverse complement strand
TGTCACCCTTTGCAGAGCAGGAAGGCAAGCTTATAAGTATAGGGTATGGCTGTGTGTCTGTAAGCATGTGTGTTCATGTTGGGGAGCATGGGTGGTGAGTGTCTTGCCCTCTTGCTGAACTAGATCCATTTTGGGCAAAAGCCTAACCCTTCATTCTACTGATACCCACAGCATGGGTGTCTGGTGGGAGTCACGCTCATTGTCTTGCTCCCTGTCCCAAGGCCTCTGCAAGTATTTGGCTGGGAATAATGTACCAGGGAGTGCACTGGCACATGGCAGAGGCAGTCTGGCCAGGAGAGAGGAGCTGCAGGGAGAGTGGCACTGTGTCTGGAGCAGCAGAGAGGGGAGGGCTTCTAGCCAGGAAAAGGAAGAGAAAAGTAGAGAATGGCTTTCCAAGTGGGCCTTATGCAGGAGTCTTCAGTTTATGCAGGTAACCAGAGCTTTGACTAAGTGTCTGGGTTGCTATGAGTAGTGCAAAAGGGCAGCAGCAGGTTTACCAGCCAGCAGCAAGTCATTCGGCCACCCTGATAAGCTCCTGGTGGCTCTGGGAACCTGGGGCATGGTACTCTTGCAACTGTTTCAGCAACATGGCTGTGTCCCATCACCTTATTCCCATTGTTAAAGGTTGTGTGGTATGGCAGCTCTGTGCTGGCGTAATCCCTGGGAAAGATCAGAAGAAAGCTGAAGAAAGCTAAGGAAAGCTTTTTGTATGCTGTAAAACAAGGAGGGAAAGTCACCTCATGGACCTGAGCTGGCCCAGGAAGCTGGCAGCTGAAGCAGAGTCTGTATGCTGTGGGAGTCCCACCACCAGTGCCTGCAACAAACTGAAAGGTTGGCATCAGAACTCATGGGCATGTCCGCCTTACCTCATCTCTGTCCTGCACCCCTTGGCACAACCAGCTTGCACGGGACTGAAACACAGTGGGTAGCAGAGGAGGCACCAGCCCCTTCATCTGTTGGCATTGATGTTCAGTGCCTTTCAAAGTGAAAACTCATCTAACTTTCAACCCCAATTCATCCCCATCCATATAACTGGAGGTAAGGACTTGGGGCACTTAAAAATTCCAGTGTTTCCTTACATTTGTTAATACCTCTACTGAAATAGAGTCAAACTTTACTTTTCAGAGTTGGCCACAAGATGGAAGCATCAGACAGAAATCTGTTAAATAGTTCTCATCCTCTTTCTGGTTTTGTTTCCACAGCAGCATAGATGTGCTGCTACTGCAGAGGCAGAACAGCTGGATCCTTTACAGCAGTAGAAGGTAAGGGAATGTATACGATGTCCATCAGCTCCAAATGTTTTGCTTGGAAGAACTTTGAACCTGTTATGATAGCCATCGTTTTCCATGGAATGAGACCTGAGGTAGACACTTTTTTTAAAGAATGAAGTATGTACTGAGGTCTACTTTTACCGAAGAAAACACTGAAACAGCATTATGGAAGTCAGGGAAGTTGCCTGGAATTTTTCTGGGCTATAGTAATCACTTTTATGTTAGAGCATATGGCCCAAATTCTGCAAAGCTGGAAACTTCACTGGAAAATACCATGCTATCCCTGATGGTGCTGAAGGACACTGCCCTTTGCTTCAAAAAACTTACCTCTAGTGAAGAAAGGGAGTGATTTAGAATAAAGTAAGATTTTAAATATGGTGAGGGGTGAGACCTTGGATATCCCAGGCTCTGCTGAGATGGCATCCATTTCCTCTGTGTTCATTCTTTTGTTGCTTTAATGCTGTGCTAATGTTAGATGAGGAGCCAGAAGCACTCCTGACCCGAGGGCCAGGTCCACGTGCTTTCATGGTGTTAAAAAACTAAAGGGTTGGGACCAGTCTAATGTATGTAGCAGGCCCCCAAACTCTAACCCTCAGAAGGCATGCAGGTTTGAGAGTTAGTTTGAGTTTGTAAGACATTCCAAATCCTGCAGCAATCTGATGTATCAGATATTGCTGTATCCACGCTGCCATTAGCACTGCTGTGCTCTGCCACCAGGAGCACCATCTGCTTTGTCATTTCTCCATAAAAGTGATGCAAGCTTTGTAAGAAGGGGCATGTGGTTTATTGGACCAGCTGGTAGAGCTGAAAGAAAAAAAAGAGAAGTAGTGCACATCAGGACTTGAGGAAGGGTTTGGGTATGTGAAAACTGGGCTGTGTTTTCCAGCTCAACTACTTGGCCTCATAAAAGACAACTCTGCATATTACTTTTGGGTGGCTGAGACAACAGCCATTGTGTTGCCAGCAGTAGGATGTGCCAGCTGATGCCTGAGTCTTAGAAATGTGGATTTAAATGCAGATCTAAGCTTTGCTATGAGAACCACCTTGTTGAGGGTAAGCTGAGCACACGTGCACTACAGAGCAGTGCACCTGCAAGTTTATTTGGGTGTATTTGTGTTTATACCAAGTGCATTTGTGAACTCATTCATTGACTGAAGTAGAGTTTTGTTTAGCTCACAGTCTATTTGACATGCGAAATGATAGGTGCTTTGGTAGGTAAAAATGCTGTTCTATTGATGTGGGAATGATGTCAATGCTTTAAAGCCTATCTTCAATTATAAAAAAAAATGAAGTCTACTGTCATCATTTAAGCTGGCATGCTGTATGACACAGACCAGAGGGTTTTCCCAGATTAATTCCCGTTTGAACCAGTGCCTGTCATCCAGAAAAAAAGCAGTCTTTTCTCATGTCTGTGAATCCTTGTGTAAATATCAGGTTTTGCAGCTGCTTACATGTGAGACAAGTGTTATTAGTTCAACACTCTGGGCATGCACTAAACCAAGACTTATATTTCCACACTGTTTGCTCAGAGGAGCTCAGGAACCCATTAGCCATCATGTCTGGTCTGATCGGGTGGATGAGCAGGTGAGTGGGATTTCATCAACATATTTCAGCAGCTTGCAGTGTAGTTTCTCGTAGCTGCCTTTTGCAGTTTTGGCTATGTGTGTACAATACTCTGATGCTCTGTGTATGAAACGGGAGTTCTTCTGGCTGGGGTTAGTGGAAGTGAACTGGCCTGAAGGAGGAAAGATGTCTGTAGCCCAGAAAAATGATATAAAATTTCTACCCAGTACGAAAACGTGGGTGAATTTAGTTAAATGTGAATGTTTTCCTTCTCTGTCCCAAGACCTTCTCATGCTTTTCCAAGCAGTCCAGGAAGTTTGCTAGGAGCAGAGCAGGAGGGGTGCCACCGTGAAACCCCAGGGCTTCAGCCAGAGCTGCCCACACTTCCCTTCTTGGAATGGACGGAGGACCCTCTATACCAACATCAGCTATGACATAACACAGCAACATGGAGGTTTGGACCACTGCCTTCGGCTGCAAGCACAGGGGGACTGTCCATGCTCTGCGCTGGTCAGGAGATGCTCCCCCTGGCAGTAAGGCTTGGCATGAGTAGTGAGACAATGCTCGGCATGGCTTGTTCTGCTTTTTTCTGCTGTCTCGCTAAGACTGCATGATTTGTTCAAAGGTATATTTGACTTGGTTCTTTTTCCTCCCACCCACCTTTTCCAGCTTCCCCACCCAGGAGGAGTGGGCTGAGAGCTCTCCTGCATCCCTGCCCCACTTTAGACTCAGACAATACCAGTTGCTGCTAAAGGCCAGGGTCAAAAGGGTCCAACACAACTCCAAGCCACTCCCAAGAGCCTGCCATGGCTAATGTGTCCCTACAACTCCTCCCTGGATCCTCAGCTGTTCCCCTGGCAGTGAGAAACCCTCAGAAATAAATACTGTGAAAAAACATTGTTGAAAATGTTCAAGAAAAACTGCATTTTGAGAGAAAATGCATTTGAAAATGTCAGCATTCTGTAAAAGAAGAAGGAAAAAAAATGGTGCGAATATATGTTGCTTTACTGTCAAAAACTGAGCAGCACAAACCTGTCCTGAGCTGCCAAAAATTAAAAACTTTATTTTTTGGCTTGAATATATTAGTATTCAAATTTTCTCATGAAAATGCCATGTTCACTATGGGGAACGTAGAAATCAAGCGTTTGGGCTTTTTCCCCTTGTTGAAATCCAGTTTTACCTCCTCCCATCCTGTGTGTTATGCCATCTTGTGCTGAGACTGCAACTGCGCCGCTACAAGGACCTTTCATAGGAACAGGTGTTAGAGGTGGCCTTACAACTCCAGGGAAGTATTTTTCAGGATTTCTTATCCTGGCAGCTTCCAAAGAAACAAGCCGGCAGAGCAGATGTGTGTGATAGCTGCTCAGGCTGCGGGCAGGGCACTGTCTGCGCCTTCCCAGGGATGAAAGATGCACGTTGTTCCCCTGCTCTGCCCTGTGGCAGTCGGGTCTGGGAGCGGGTGAGAGCCTCCTTTCCTGGGAGCATCGCTGACGCAAAGGCTCACATGCATGAGAGAGAACACAGAGGTGCCTGTGTGTGGACACATGCCTGCTGCCTGCCTGCCTGCTGCCTGCCAACCTTTACGTCCCAGGAGCAATGAGAAGGAAGGGTCTGAGCCCCACCATGGCCTTGTAACTTCACAACAGTCAGAGACACTGCTGGTGCTGCCTGGTTTTTGTCAGCCATGTGGACAGGGCTCATAAAGGACATCACCTTTGTCTGCTAACCTTCCGCGTGTTAATCTTGAGCCCATCTCAGCTAGGGGAGCTCTGCTGCGCCAGCACTGAATTTTGTCACAACGCTGCTTAGGTTGTCATCTTCACCTTCATTAGTGTGAGGGGGGTACCTTGTGAAAGTGCTAAGGCCCCAGAAAAGAAAACTTTTCCTATATATCTACTGAATGGTGGTGGTGTAGCTCATGGCAAACTTCTCTCCCTGTCTTCTCCTCCCTTCAACACTACGTGTCTTGCCCCAGCACCTTGCCCATCATGCAGTCCTCAGGCTCCTGCTGAGGTCCCCTAGCCACACTCATAATGCTGGCCCTACTGCTGCAACCTGTCTGACTTGTGTCATGGGGTGAACAGTAGCTTTGGCCCAGGAGATGCTTCCGGCAACAGGAGGTGGCACTGGATTGCCTGCTGGTGAAGGAGGTAGAAGGACCCCTATGTCATTGAATGTGGTGGGAGAGGGAACAGGATCATGTAAGCACTAGGACAGAGTGACTGTAACAAACATTTACATACAATCATGTAATACACCCTACAGTCCTAGCAAGGATACAACCTCGTCACCACTGTCCAGGACAAAACACCTCTGTTCTCATTCACATAGTAGCACTGACCAAGGATTTGGCCAAGACCATTAAGTCCAGAAGTGTGGCACTCCTGGACTACCTGGAGGGACAGTTAAGCACTTAGCCTTGAGGAAATAACCAGGAGAACTTCAGAAAACCACAAAAGCAGCTACTTTGTTGTAGTCCTGCACTGAAGGAGGCTCTTCCAGGGCACAGAGGATTTTGTGGCTCTGGCTTGAAGTTTCTAGGTGTGCTTACCATCACTCAAGGCATCCTCACTGAGTTCTGTGCATTGACACCTCTTTTCTAGGGAGTAGTTTGAGAGCTTTTATGGCACTGTGTAGAAACCAGAGGGAATGGGTAAGCTAAAAATATCAGAGTAGCCATTGACTCATTTTACTTTAGTCAAACAGCTGTCAGAAGGTAATAGCAGTGGTAGTTCCATTACTGCTGTTGGCAACCTGGGCTGAACAGTTGACAACTAATCCTTCTGTCAACTCCCCAACCGCTCATTCTTCTTTTTAGCTAAGTTTTATGTCAAGTAGCCATGCAGCAGCTAAAATACTGACAAATTATGATTTTACAGTATTCTTACGTTGTTGAACCTGATGTGATATCATGAGATTGGCTTGTTTATATCTATATATACACAACCATACTTTCTTCTCTCTTTGCATGGTCAAGCACTCCAAATAGTGGTCATCTGGTGCATTGAAATTTATCCTCTGCATCTTTCATGAAACGAAAATGAACATTTTCCTTATTTTTTAATTTCATTAAAACACCTACCAGAAAAATTTGGGAATGTTTGGAAGTTTTTAATTTCATTATTTTTTTTTTAATGCTCTGGAAAAAACAAGATAAGAGATGGTTTAATTTTGTCAAAAATACCTCATTTATATAAAACATTTTATAAATAGCAATGGAAAATCAATTATTATCTATCTTACATGACCCACAGCCTAGGCTGAGATCAAATCTTTTTAGTAAAGCAGGCACATCTTGAAGACATACCATTTTTGCTAACCATCTGAATTCTTCTGGCTTTAAAAGTTCTGTGATTGGAAACGCTCAAAGGCTGGACATAAATACTAATACTTCAAAGCAAAAAAGAATATTAGTTTACTGCAGAAGTTATATGTTTTTTAAACTTTTCACTATGTCAACATGGCTACATCAAAAGGGTTTGTTGAACATTTGTTTCAAACCTAGACATGCAATTTCAGCTTATCAACCTTCGCCTGTAACCTCGGTAATTCTGTAGAATAGATTCTGCTAAATAAGTAGATGTGCAGCTATGCAACTGCTCAACAGGGCCATAGTTTCTCTCTGCAGAGAAAAACTGCATAAAAATTCAATTGTTGTTTTGGATGCATTAATAAAAGCAGAGGATGCTAGGTAATAAGAGGGTCCCAGGAGGAGCAGGGACACTGTGCAGTGTCTGGGCTTGTCTGTGCCCTCTCGCCGATGTGTTCTGCTCCAGTATAATATCCCAGATCAGGCTTCAGCTCTTCCTGCAAAGAAATTGGCAGAATGGTCCTTTAGCATGCAGCAAAGAGAAAGTGGCAACTGGTAAATACTTGCCTTTCCTGTGTCTTTTCTTAATTCTTCAAACATATCATTATGGAAGTCACAAACTAACAATACCAGTTCTTTCTTGTCCTTCCTCTCCCTTAAGGTCACATTGCCCCGATGATATGTCAGTGGTCAGTACTTTGGAAAATCAGTTTGACTCCTTCTTCCATTCCTGCAGGTGCTGTGACTCATTCACTTGAACATAGCTCTGGGGGACACAGATGCTTTGCTCAGTGCTCATTATGGTACTTTGCTCCATGTTCACTGCAAAACTTTGAATCACAGCTCAGTCTTGGGTTTAAAACCTACAGATTTTGAATGAACATACATGTGAGTGACTGTCCAGGAGCACAGCTAGATTGTCTCTTTAAGAAATGAGTATTTTGATGCAAAAGCTGCCCACTGGAGAAGAGAAAGAAAAAGCAGAGAAACAGTATCATCAAAACAATAAATGGGCAATATGCTCCAGCCCCCCAATACCATCTTCAGATCCTGAATTTATGACTCTTCAAACCTTTGTAAATGAAGATCTATTCTCATCTCTACTTCCAACATACTAACAAAGAGTTAACCAAAATGTTCTCACATGCTGTTTCATCCATATTTATCTTCTGGAACAAGTTTAGAAAGATTCCTACTGAGCTAGTAGGATTTAGACTCAAAGTCTGCCTTGATTATGCAGTGTGCAATACAGTCCTCACTGGCTAACCTTATTAGCCCTGATAGATGTCTAGAGGGCAAAATTATGATGGTGCTCAGGAAAAACCTGAAGCATTGATGTACCCATTAACAAAAAATCATAGGTTAATCCTTCAAAGCATAATTTTAAACCAAGGCAAAACTGCATTCTTTCAGTTCCACTTGGTGGATTTTCACATGTTGCTTGCTTCACATGATGGTGTTTATCTGCAACAATGAGAGCTAGCAATGCACTATGTACAATGAAGGTGAAGAAGCTGGGATTCTAGCAGCTGGGATTTCACCATCCATCAGAAAGACAAGACAAAGCAATCTGATACAGCATATAGCCAGTCCAACTCTCCTTCTGCCAACACAGAAGTCCACAAGACCTCACAGAAGATTTTAGAGCTCCTCCTCAAGAATTTCATTCTCTGGGAAAATCACCAGCATTCAGCTGATTAAGTAGTATGATGTGCATAGTTGCACATTTTGACAAGAAAACCAAATCCTTCTTGTTGTCTTTTTCTATTGCTAGTAACTTTAAAAAGAAATGAGAATCTCAGATGCTGTTGCTAAACAGTACTAGAGTTTGCCGTGGTGAGCTTTAATAATTAGCGGTAATTTAAATAAAACTGAAAGAAAATTCAAAGGCTATTCTATTTATCTCCCCTGTTTTGGCAAAGGCCAGGTTTATACTCTGGCTTACATGCAATCATTAGCATGTAATAACATAACTACCCATATTACCTTATTAAGTAGAGTTGTTCATCTGCTTTTTGTCTTCTGCAGGTTCACATGGCTTTGTGTACACAGTCACAGGTGTAAGTGCAGGGTCTGGTTTAGATTTGACACTTCCTCTTTCATCTCTTCTATTCCTAGGGAGGCAGCAATGAGCGTTTCATATCTCTGAAGTCCATTTCCTTTAGCTGCTCCTTGTCATTTCCTAGCAGGATTTGTCTGTGTATGTGAAGGCACAGCTGGAGAGGAGTGGTGTTTGTCCTTTCTTTCCTACTGCTCCCCTGTCTGTGTGCATGGAAGCTGTTAAGGAGGCCACAGGGATCTTGGTCGCAATGAGGAGCAGTAGAGGAGTGTGATCTCAAACTCCTCCTAGGACACAAACCATCTCCCTGCTTTAAATTTGGTACTTCCTGGGGCTTTCGATGTATAATTATTTTTGCTTTTTTGAAAAAAAAAAAAAAAAAGAAAAAGAAGAAGAGGAATGAAGAACTGAGAAGCAAAACTGTGTGTCTTAGGCATATGAGAAGAGGCAGGAAAAGATCAGAGACAAGTCCAGGGGTAGGAAAGGTGCTAGAGATTAAATGAACCAAAGTTAAACCTGGCTCAAAGTTTGCAGCAAAAGAGTGCTGTAGCTAAGGAAAGGGCAATATCGAAGGGAAAGCTGGTGTTTATACATCAGCTGTGAAATCAAGGGCAGATACTAATAGACTTCCTTCACTCTATATTGCACCATAGCCATCATTTAACAGTAATATTAAATAGCACCAAAAACTGAATCAAAAATGTACTTTTCTAAGTTGATTTCACAAAAACTCCCATCCCAGCTGTGATAAAGCTGGCACTTTCTGTTTACCATCAGAATGAGGACTGGGTCTTCTAGGAAGACCACATCTTACCGTGGGAATCTCTACCTTTCTTTGTTAAAGGCATGCTGTCAAAATGATACCTGTTTATTTCCTAAAATGAATTAAAAGTAGCTTGAGGATTACACCTGTCTTTGCCAATTTCTGTCATTAAACAATTTCCTGTCTCCAATTTCGTGTTTTATTTCCTGCTGGTGTCTAAAGGATGCACATTGACAGCTGAAGAAAGCGACTGTTGTGAAACACTGGCACTGCCTGTGGGGCTGTGATCAGCAGCAAGACTAACTGGTGGGCCTAGGTTTGTTTTGATCTGTTGTTTAGTGTGAGAAAAATGTGGCTTTGGTGAATCTGGCACTATTCACTGATTGGGCTGAATGTGCAGATTAACTAAAACACATCCCTATGGTTTGGGAGATCCAAGTTCAACTCCTCCATCTGCTTGAAGCCTCATTTTCCTGCAGTCCTGGTTGAGCAGGCTCTGGGTTGAGTGGGGCTGGCAGGTGCAGAGTCTCTCTTGCTGAAGCTGTTATGCTTTGCATACAAAGATTAAATATTTACTAGTGCTGATGGTCCCGCGTGTCCCAGCTTCCACCTGGGTGCCCTAATCACTGCACTGTAATGCTCCCTCTGGAGCAATTCATGTTCAAATGTAATGTGCAAAGTGAGACCATGTCAAGGGGAGAGACTGCAGAAGACTTTCAGTGTTGCACAACAGCTTGCAAAGCTAAAACAGTCCCTTGGGGAAGGGATGAAGATATACATCTCCTTGTACAGAGGGAATTAGGGAGAACAGGGGTTTCCTTCACCCTGAATATGTGCTGAGCCTGCAGCTCTGTGGGGTTCCACTTCTGGTGTGGAGAATTCTCCAGTCTCTGAGCTATGCAAAGGAGCATGAAAAGCGTTCAAGAAGCCTGAGTGCCTGCAGGGGAGATTTTAAATCCTTTGTAGTAGGGTCCTCACCTGGCAACTTTGGGTGATTTCAGTAAATCAGAAGAGCTGGAAACAAGTGGAGGAGATGCTTGGGTAAAGAGATGCAATACCTGGTAGAAGATGAACCAGAAATAGCTTTTATCAATTCAGATGAGGTGCATTAAAATCTTTCTGAGGTCTAGAGACTGCTACAACCAACAACACAATTGCAGAACTGAGTCTTTACTTCAAAACCTCACAGGCCATAGTGGGTAAATATAGTTCAGACACAAATACGTTTTTAGATGAAGAGTGTTCTTTTAAATAATTTTTTCTCTCTTCTGAGAGTGCCAAGTAGTGCCAGTTTGGAAGCAATTTCTGAAATGTGGACATCTGTCTTCTAGGATTTGTACTGAAAACACCATCTTTTTTCATATGGCTCACCAAACAAGCCATTCACTAGTAACTAGTTTCAATCTGTAATGACTTCGGGTCTGATTCATGGTTGTAACTCTTGAGCTTTGTGCCATTGTCAATGGGGTTTGCGTGAGGATGTACCTGGTGTGAAGAAGTGAATCTGGCCCTCTTTCTGGTCAGATTAATGATTTTCATGTGATATTTCACAGCTTTTCGTTGAGCCTCAGAGCACTTCTAGTGTTTGAGAAAGAAAAAGCTGCAGGATAACATCTACACCACAAAACTGCTCTAAAAATAACAGCTAATCTCCTGTTTGAGATGTTAATTTATAGAATGAAAGGCTTTGGAATAAACCCCAAATATTGTAATTATGTGACTTGTTTTTTTTTCCTTGAAGTACATAAGCAACTCTTCTGTCCTTAGCTGAGAAAGTGTGTGCTCTGGTCTACCCCCAAATCTTTTAGCACTAGCTAAAAGGTATTTCACACTAGTCCACATGTAAGAAAAAGCTTTACATCAGTCTGAAGTAAGGTATAAACAACCTCAGGAAGTTCGGAAGGTGTCATTAAAACTGTTCTCCAGTATCCTTGTTACAGGGTGTTTTGGCATCGCATCCTTTAGTGCAAGCTTATTACGCAAGTCTCTTGTTGGCTAGCTTCTGATCTGTCCCATGATCTCTCATCAGCAAATTGCATCCTTTTGTAAGTGGGGTATGAAAAGAGACAGTGTGCTGCTGTTTGTTTAATGATTCATCTGTCTTGTTCTCCTCCTCTTCTAACCCATCCCTGCTTCTGGTTTTCAACCTGCCTGTGTCTCAGGCATTTTTCCTGTCTTTCTCCACCCCATGCCTTGAGTATACCTGTGCTCAAATACATGCAGTCTGGCTTTGAGCGCCTCCCTGATCACAGTGTCAAGGATGTGCTGGCTCTTGGGCTCTGCTGCAGCTGTGGAAGAGGCTGTGGCACCCATTGGAAGCACTGCACACAAAAGCTGTCATAAGAAATATTATCATAGAGGATCCCCTTTGCTTCCCTGTTATAGGGCATGAGCTGAGCTTCCCGAGCAGATGGCCTTATCAACATGCTGTCCCATTGCAGGCATGCTACTGTGTTCCGGTTTTGCAGTGAGGTGATGTAGTGGCACCTAAACTTCAGCAGAAAACAAGAGGTGTTTAAATGTTGAAAGGGCAATAGGACACACAGATACTTGTGTTTCCAGCTTCCAGTCAATGCTTCTGCCTCTTACCTCACATTTGACGCATTAAACTAAAGGATGTCACAGACAGACCCTGTATCTAGAGGATTCTGAAATTCAGTCAAAAGGTCAGTCTGGGATAATGCTTTGAGGTCCTGTAGCTGTGGATGCAACAAGTACAGTATTTATTATTGCTAAGGAGGTATAAGTATATGCAGTTACGGGAAAATACAAAACTATGGACATGAGAATATGAAGTATTTACAGTGTTGTATGAGCACTGGTACTAATTTTCATTGACAGTGTATCTTGAAATGTGGAAGTCAGTGTGTTCCTAGGATGACATGATGCCTCATTTGTTCTTGAGAGGAGTCTTCAAAAGTCTTTAGACTTTTGTTACAGGGCTATAATCATCTGTTTCTTTAAAAGACCCTTCCCTGTTGTCCTTTTATCAGTAGTGCTCCTCATGCTGAATAGAGCAAAGATCGTAAATCACCCTGAAGATTAAGTAACAGGGCTGAAAACAACTGGGCTATGGGGATGGCGGAGCACTGCCACCACCAAAGCAAGTCAGCTTGGACTTGGTGAGGTTATCTGAAGTGCCCACAAGCCTCAGAATCAGTATGAGTTCAGCCTCCCTCAGGGCTTCCTGCACTGCCTATCGGTCCATCAGGCAGCGCTGGTGGTGCCGCCATGGGTGCTGGGGCTTGTGGAGTGCCGGGGGTGGCTGCAGAAGGAAGAGGAGAAACTCAGGGGACAAGAAAACCTTCAGAAGTCTTCCTGTTGTTTCTAGGGCTTGTGCAGGAGTAACAGGAATAAATACCTTGGTGGTAATAAGTAAGGGTGGTAATGAGGGAGACCCTGCCAGTGTTTGCAGATACTTATTCCAAAATTGCTTTGGAGGTGGGACCAATCCCAAATATTTCTTTGATCTTTACCCAGAGGTATGTTTAACACACCATTTTGAAAGGGTTGTTAAGTGGGTGAAAGATGCTATATCAGGCTCTTTATTAACAGAGCTGTGAGGTGAGGAATAAGAAGCAGGAGCAGAGAAGCCTGAACTCTGTGGTGGGATGGGTGGTGCAGCTGGGGAGGAGCATGGGTGGCTGTGGTGTCCAGGAGGGAGAGCAGCAGCGTGCATCACTGTAGGAAGTGGAGAAAGCCTACTTGAGGAATATGCTGGCAGAGGGAGAGATGGCACAGCACTCAGATATGTAGTCTGTCCTCCTGGCAAGTTGAAGCCCATTGGTAGAAGCTGCTATGGTTGTTATGCACTGTAGCCATGAGCCATCTATTGTCCCTCAGAAAATAAGCATGTGTTAATGATATGTTATCTATTAATAAGTACTTTCCTTTATGTAAAACAGACTTTTTTCCTGCTTTCTCTGAAAAATGCAGGTCTGGATCTACTTATTTGCTTATCTGAATTGCTTTTGCTGCTTTTGCTACCACTGCTATAAATTTCCTAGCAAACCACTCTGAAAAGCCTCGGTAGGAATTCAAACCCTTTTGGCTGATGGCACCATAAATAGCAAATTTCTTCAAGGTCAGTCACATCAGAGGTGTTGTTCAAAGCTTTTAAAATAGCTAGCCTACTGCTGACTCAAACATATTTTTCTTGACTTGGTTTGTATTAAAGGTCTGAGCTGCAAACCTTACTCAGGCAAAATTCCCATTAATTTTAACCAGGCACTTGACTCCTGCTGTGTCCTGGTTTTGCTTGCTTTGGTGGAAATCAGCTTGCATAATATCCTGCCCTGCACATACAGTGTGACACTAACCTTCTTAACCAAGTTATCCTTGCTCGCCCAGTGCAGGAAGCGGTTATCACTACAGATATGGAAGTAGCAGTGAGGGAGGGCTCAGGCAAACCACTTGGCCACAGCCAGTTCCTGAACCTTGGGCACAACTGGGTAAGGGCATTTCGAGGACCTGCCCATTCTCCTGGGACAGCAGGATGGCTTTTAAGGGTGCAGAGGTGGCCTTAGTTTCATGTAGTGGTACACCTTTCCTCGGGAATATGCAAGATTGTCCCAGCTGAAGACAGCGCTTTACCGATTCCTTATTATCCTGTTTGGTGCCAAGGGGTTTCAGAACATAATTACTGCCATATAGTACCAGTGGGTTTCCACAGGTAATTAGCTTCATGATCTCTGTCTGCTGCTTACCAAAAGCAGCGAGATTTTTGCATCCCACCCTACTCCCTCAGCGGAGTTTGCAACTACAACACCATTGCCCATCTAATAAATATTCCAAGGCCCCAGAATTTTCTCACTGGACCAGAAGTAGACTTATTAGCTTTAAATGTTATTTCAGAGATCAGGAGGGTGAAGTGAGGCAGCAGTAAGCGAGGCAGAAAATGAAGGTGGCCTGTTCATGCAGCACAGATGCTCCCAGAAGGTCCCACAGCCCCTGGAGCTGCCTTGGGGATGAGGCTGGGCTCTGAGACTGCACTGAAAGAAAGGAGGATCTGGCTTGACTCTCAGATTGGTGTTTACAGGGCAGGCAGAGGAAACGTGGATGTTTTACTTGAAATGTTATGGAAATCGCTGAGAAATAATGCCTCTAGAAGGCAGTTCTCAGAGTCTATTTCTGTTCATGAGGGACAGAAAGACATGCAACAGAATCAAAATTTCTGCAAATCCATTTCCTTTTACTTTATCACTCAAAGGTTCATGAACTGAAAGAGGAGCTTGAGCAATTTGACTCAGTTTCCAAGCGGAATTACTAGGTTTAACTTCTTTTATGCTCGAACTTACTGGTTTTTTTTAAGATAAGCTAGGATTTTTTCCTTCTGTGTAACAATAGTTAAACCTGATACTCAATTGCTTGGCTGAAGGACTGATAGGATTAAAATCTAAAAATACAAAAGATAGAAACCAGATTGTGTTATCTAAAATATACATCCTCTCCTGTCGTGCTGGTAACTTAAGTTCACATGGTGTAAACAGAGAAGTAACAAGCTCTGGTACTGTCATTTGGGCTAGTTTTATTTTTTTTTAACATAAACTATCTCCAAGCAGCTCGCAGAGCTCTCTTTGAGACATTTTAACGTGTCTTCAGTCCACGAGTGTTTGATTGATATAGTACAGTACTCCTGTTCATATAAATATTTGAAGTTGGAAAAACCTTCTGGTTTTAATTCTGTTAAAAAAAGCCAGTTGAAGCTAACTTCCCATAGCAGAACAGTTCTTTCACACACACAGACATACCTGTGTGCAACTCTGCTTCTTGGATGTAGACCCCGCCATGAAGAATAGGTTTCATGTAGCCAACTTCTCTCTCTTGTTTCATACGTACCAGTGGGAAGATAGTAGGGGCCTGATAAAATGCCAGCTGATTTTGCAGAGCCCCCACTGATGTTGGAGGGCACTGGATAAACAGAGTTGTAGGATGACTCACTTTCCAGGTTTCATGTGTCTCTAGGGAATTCAGTCATTCTCCTCATCCCTCAGGCAACCTGCAATCCCAACGCAGCAGTTATGGGGGTAACTGCCATCACACTGAAAAGCTTGGAGACTTTATGGGGTCTACCAGCCTGTACATTCCATTCATATGGAAGCTTTTTTACTGCATTTCTTTCTTTCTGAAAGCCTTTTGATACATTTTTATCTTGTTCTTATGAGAAAAATGTTGTTTCCAATCAAAAAGATCCCTTCTAAATGAATATCTGAGAGATAGGAAACAAGGACACTACAGATTCTTGTCATTCTGGGGCATGGGCAGAAAGTGAGTAAGGAAACCCAGAAGAGAATTGCTAGTAAAGTAAGAATTGCAACCGACATTAAAAAAGATTTCCAAGATGCTTGGCTCAACAAATTCAGAACTGGAAACCATGTATAAGAAGCTGCAAACAAAGAAAACAACATCTAAATGTCAGAAAAATCAAGAAGCTGATACAGTAATCAGCAAAGGCAGAAGATGCAGCAAAGTTGAAGGCATGAGGCAAAACCAGACTCCGGTGTTCTAGGATGTGCTTGTTCTCAGGTTTTTATTATTTCTGCTAGCCTCTCAGGTTCTCTAACAGGACTTCTTGCCTACACTCCAGCACTGAAAATACCACCCTCCTGGTTACCTCTCACAGTGCTGATGAGCTCAGTTGTCACAGACAGGGAGGGGATGTCTGAGGTACTGCAGTCCCAGCCTTTTAAGCACCTTCAATTCAAGACTAACAAACACCAGCACCAACAGAAGTCAGAAGTGATTTTTCAGATGCAGTTCATGTGCCAGCAGTTCCCATGCTGTTCCCATCATGAATGGCAGGGAAAGACTTGTAGGTGCCACCACCAACTAATGCACATCCTCCGGCTTCTGTTGAGTGTGTCGGGAGTTGTAGCCTGGCTCTCAGTGAGGAGGGAGCTTCGAGGGCTTTGCCACTTTACCAGCCTAGCTCCTGCATGGGTTGATGTGTCTTTGTCCATAGCTTTTCCAGGGAATTATAGGTTGCCTTGCTGTGGCAGTATTTTCTTTAATTTTTATTTCAGGCAGGATTGCTCGTTTGTTTTTTTTTTGCACTGGTATCTACCCAGCTGAGAGATGGGACCCTCCCACCACAGCTAGAACGGTGAGAGCCATCTCCGCTGGTTTCACTGTCAGAGTGGTCTTTCGTCCTTCATCCTACATAGAATCTTAGAAAATAAATAGAATGGATTGGGTTGGAAGGGACCTTCCAAGATCATCTAGTCTAACTAGGGACACCTTCCACTAGACCAGGTATCTCAAAGCTCCATCCAACCAGACCTTGAACACTTCCAATGATGGGGCATCCAGAGCGTCTCTAGGCAACCTGTTCGAGTGCCTCACCACCTTCATTGTAAAAATGTTCTTCCTTATGTCCAATCTAAACTAACTCTCTTTCAGTTTAGAACTATTACCCCCTTGTCCTGTCACTACAGACCCTGGTGAAAAGTCTTTCTCTGTCTTTCTCTGTCTTTCTTATCTGCCTGTGCCCACACTAAGCTGGCAATACAGGGAGGAGGTAACAAACATGTGACAGCAGTGGAAAAGGCAAAGCCACCTCACTGTGACAGCTGAGGCGAAGCAAGGTAGCTAGTAGTGTTTATTCAAAGCTGGCCAGACCAGGTCAGTCCTATATCCTTGTGTGTTGCTTCCCTGGAGCAGCTGTCTGGTACCCTGTCATTTACAGCTTCCCTTGGCCCTATGCACTTGTGCCAGACACCACTTTTCCAGGAGAAATTATTGCAGAGTCAGGAAGCCTGTGGAAGGAATAAAAGGCTACTTCTCGCAAGGAGTGAGTGTAAAAGCCTGCACAGACTATGATCTTGTGCTTTGGGACACTTGGAAGTGAATATGATTTCAAAGTTTAAGAAGGGAGCTGTCTGCTTCAGCTTCACCTTTACAACTTTTTGTTTGTTTGCTGTTGTTGCCATTTCTTTTTAATTTTAAATTCTGGCTTATACAGGTGGAGCCAGTCTATGTATTAGCTTGTTCCTGTCTGCCTGTGGCTTAACTATATATTTAAAGACTGTTTTCTTTTACAGGAAACAGGAAGCTGTGGAATGCAAAATATCATTTTAGTAAAAATAATATTGCCTAACAAACCCCAAATGATTTACTGTATGCAAAAAAGCAGATACACCAGAGACACTCACTTGGAAACAGTATTTGGTGAATAACTATTTTTTTTGTTCCACACTGCATTATTTGAAGGTAGGCGAATACATCCGGAGAGGCTGACTTGAGTAGGCGGTTTGTTGCTCATCGTTTATTTCTCAGCCATTGCTCCAGGCACACACAAAATACAAACAGATTCATTCTGCACCAGAGTCCCCAGCAACCCTCCTACCTCCAATGAAACCATTATCCTACACGATACAGGTTGCCATGGACAACATGAAGTTCAAGGAAAGTAGGCAGCTACTTATCCTTTGGGATAGGTTACAGGTTCCGATGATGAGAGCAGTTTGCTGATTGCAGGTCTCACTTTGTCTTGCCTTCTCCATCCCACCAGGCCCCAGGATGAGCAGCGCTGGTGACTTGGCAGAGCTGGTGGGTGGTGGAAGGGTTCTGTGGCTGAGCTGCCTACCAGCCCACCAGCTGTGCCCGGCAAATCCTCACAAGCCAGAATGTCTTCAAGAAAAGCAGGGAATCCATTTACAAGCTATTCATTCATTTAAGCTGGAATCAGTTGCCCACGGCAAAATTATTTGCACTGAATAATTCCATCCTCACCAGTGAATGGTTAGTTTTGTTTGTGTATGGACTGCAGGAATGAACCAAGACTTTTCAGCATCTGTAACTGGGTTTTGGCCATGCGGAGTAATTAGAGAAAGTATATTAAATAAAGTATGTTTCAGCTTGCATGTTGCAGAGCCTTCCCTTGGCAAATACAATTACTTTCAAATGCAGTGACAGGGTGACATTGTTCTGGCAGGATCTCTCCACAGTAACATTATCAGAGTGACTTTAAGCCAGCACACAGGAACAGGAAAGTCAGCCCAGGTTCCATAGGACTGGGACTATCCCTAAGAACCCTAAGGCCCTGATTAGCTTGCCAGGTAAATGAGAGAGGATGTGTGTGATACTGTGGCAGAGAAGGAATTAAAAAGAAGCTGTGAACCCACTGACAAACAAGGTAACCTTACTGAGCATATCTCTGTGATGGACCTGCGTCAATTCGGTTAAAATATTTACCTTCGATCGAGGTCAAAAATATAAAGCACACTGTGCTTTTCTAAGAAAGACTGTGTCTTTCTCAGAAAAAAGAGAATAATGTTAACAGTGTAAGCACGTAAACACTTACTTTTTTCTTCTTCTACATGACTGGTTATAACAAAATATTGGTGGGAAAAAGTGTAAGTCATTACTGCAGCAGATCACCCTTGGTGCTGACCACAGCATCAGACAAGTACGGCTTCCTGAGAGAACATTTGGCATCACGGTTTTGTTTCTCCTGGACATCATCTTTATGTTTTGAAAAAGGGGGAAAAAATACATTTGCCTGCTGTTGTCTCATGGATGCCTGACGCATATTCATTTCATTTTGTTGTTTTTTGTATTCCAAAGTAAACACTTTCTTCCTGGCAGTGCTTGGCTCTTGTAACGCGCTGAGAAAAGATTACTGCTGGCTGGTACCTACTTTTCTGTTGAAAAGGAGCCCAAACCAGCAAAGCCTTGCACCTGCAAGTAATACTTACTCAAACAAATGGGACGCTGCGCAAAAATGTCTAATGAGTAAAGATTGAAAAGCTGGTTTTGCCCTTACGAAAACACTCCTGAGCCTGAGCAGAAAAACACAAAAATGCAAGTTGAGAGGAGAAAAAATTAGGACAAAGCCCAAATGCCAGATGTTTAAGTCCCAGAATCTACATCCTGCACAGAATTTGCAGGTAAACAAGTAGCAGGCATAAATGTTATGTTCACAATTAATCAATGGAGAGTTAATTTCATTTAGCCACTTGAGCACCCGATATGTGGGTACCACCAGATGACTGATAGTTACTTTATATCAATCACATGGGGTTATAACCACTGACTGTAAAAATTACACCTCTCTGCTTAAAATGCCAAAAGCAAAACAGGGTGTCCCCAATAGCATGCTACAGTTCTTTCCAACAGTTGCAAGTGAAAAACACACCATCAATGCCTGTTTCTTGCTCGCAGTGGACTTGGGTCAAATCATCACCAAGAAGATGACACTGTAAATGCAAGCACCCAAATGTGAGATGGAGTTTTAGAGTGTTATCTAACGCCAGAAGCATCATGTAAAGACTGTTGCTTCTACTGAGATATGGTTAAAACTCACACCAAGGTCACTAAGGGAAGGATAGGATCCAAAAATCATGGCCACAGGTAATGAAGGCAATTTGAAGGTTGTAAGAGTGAGCTTTTACATCTAGGGATGATTTCTGGATGCCCAAAGTGCTCCTCATTCCCAGCTGGGTGTGCTACCTTCATTCGGACAGGGCTGGCTCTGATCATACTAAATGATTATCAGGTAAGCTTCTGCTCATCTGCTGGACAACCTTGGTGTGAGACTGGTAAAAGGCTTTTTGCTAAGTTGCCTTGGGTTCAGCATCTGAAACCCTGCATTAAGATATGTCTCTGAGTTGTGCTGTTGGGTCCAGGTGTCTCCAGAACACAGAAAACTGAGAATGTTTTTACCTATAAAAGGCCTTTAGCTGAAATGTTATTCAGTGTAAATCAGTCTTGCAGCTTTGACACAATTACTTCCAGTGACTTTTTTCACAGCAAAATATATTACTTTCGTATGAATTTCATACTTGCAATTGGTGTTTCTTATTCCTACTCTTAAAAGGACATATTTGTTGCTTTATTTGTGCAATTCAATTGCAACAACGTAATACTAAGATTATAGTGCAGAGGAATTGGATTTTTCCTTCTCTGTGTACAGTTTTGCTTCTTGATGTGGAAGTCTCTACACATAATATGTGTGTATGAAAAGCGCTGCTACGGAAGAGTCAATTTGTTGAAAAGCATAGCCATTGATTTGTGACTTTTTCTTCTGCCGTAGTTCACCCATTGTATTAATGCAAATCACATTCTTTGTGAAACAATAGCTTTTATACACGTGTATGGCATTTTTATCATAGCTCCATTGCAGAAAAGGTATAGATTTACATTAGAAATTTTTTGGTTTTTGAGTAATGAGTTTAGCCCCAAACAAATATTTTGTTAAACCTGGATATTCTCGGTTGTTTAAGTGTTAGATAACATGAAATTTTTAGTTCATGGGAGCACTTTTACCAGTGCTGGTGGCATTCGGTCCAGGTCTCCATCACTGCAAAACTCTGAGGGAAGACGTCAGCATAAGGGCTTGTGTATGCGCTGGGCATTGCTTAAAAGAGACATGTTTCTATATCTTCATATAAGTCCCAAATTTCAGAACCTTTGTTTTCAGGAAATATCCTTTGTGTTATTTAATGACTGCCAGCCTCTGAATTGTTTTTCTTTTGGCTGATTCCAAGTTTCCATGATACCAGATTACAGTGCCATAAGAAGTATGCCTTACAGATTCAATTACAGCCCAAGACAAGAAAGGTGAATAAGACAGAAACTTGCAGCCACAGCCATGGAGAGGAAAGCTTCTATGTTTAAAGAGAATCCAGAATATTATACTAAGGAAAGGAGGGGTTTACCTTAAATACTGTGAAAAAACGGAACAGCAGTTGCCTGAAAATAAAATACTGCTGCTGTGTATTCTCTTGTGTGTGTCATTTTTATGAAGTGTATCTTTTTCAGAAGCTGGTTAGAGCTGAGATGATAATTTGCATGTCAAGCAAACTGTCTTAATTTCCCTCTTCTTGCTTCCCTCCTAGGATGTCACTGCCTGGTATGTGTTCTAACAAACATGTTTGTCAACGAAGAAATCACAGCAAATGCTCAAGTTAATGACAGTGTTAGCTGTTTGTTTGGCATCCTGCTCTGACTTCATTGGCGGATCTGTCTGTAATGATAGCCAACAACACACGTAGTCAGAACACATAGACAGGCTCAGGGAATCCATGCGATATGCTGTAGTCTTATATTCCTCCTTACAGTCAAATTAACTTTGAATTTAAAGTGTTTTAATATTAGCAGTTCTGAAGGGGTCTCTGTACCTAAATGCACTCCTGGTCTGAAATGCATACAAAACTCAGTCATACAGCTCTAATTTAAGCTTTGCCCTTTGTAGCATTAGCCACAGTTCTGTGATACACTAAATGCATTGTAATTATAATAACTCCTTTGGGATTTCTAGCCCATTAAAAATACAAACGAGAAAAAAGAAGTTCCTCTCTTCTCCCCCTTCCCCAGAGGGCAAAGAGTTTTTGAACTGGGACACAAATGGGTATTTCAGGAGCTCCAGGTGGTAAGGATAATAATTTTATAGCTTCTACTCAAAAGCTTCCTATCATTGCAAGTTTAAAAATATGAATGCAGACTGATTTACAATTAGTAATAACACATCAATAAGGAGATACCTTTGTCAAGAACAGTTTTAATTACTGGCACAATTTTAATTACTGGCAATTTAAACAATGGAATTGTTTAAATGAGGAAAACCTGAAGGCGCAAAAAAGGGAGAAAAGGAAGTTCAAAAGGAGAGGAAAGAGTTATAAGGGAAAGCCATGCTGCCATCTCAGAAAGAGATTGTAAACTAGGTAATATCTTCTCATTTCAGGGTTCACTGGAGTTAATAATCTTGAACGTTCTGCTCAATCCTGGATCTTCATGGTCAAATAGCAAATATCTAACCAAGGCCCTTTGATGTGAAGCAAGATTAAAATGCATTATACGCACCAATATTAATACTACCTCTCACTTATGGCTCCAAAGTTTCAGTCATGTTTTCATGACCGTAAAAGCCTTTGTCCACCCTGGCTGAACTGCTATACTCTTTCAGCACAAAGCTTTAGCTGTATTGGAAGATCAGCTTTTGGTTTAATTAAAACAGATTAAGTATTTGTGAATTTTGGCTGTTTTTTCCTGACAGTGTCAGTCTTCTGATTTGCCTCTGCACCAATATTGCTCATATTTGAAAAAGTAGCAAGGGTGAGAGTACACCCTTGAGTACATCTCCATCTCAGTGTGCTTTCAGACTTAAACATTTCTGGCATCTGGAGACATGGTGTTTATGGAGTATGATCCTTGCATTAACAAGGGTAGGCTTTTCCAAATGATATTGAATTGAATTGTATAGCTTAGCCCTGTTCCCAGTTAGACTCTTCACCAAACTTCACTAAAATAACTGAAGTCCATCTTGGCTACCTGCAGCCCAAATGAGAATCTGGCTCTCTGTCTACAAAAGAGTCTACCTTGGGCTTATGGAAGTACGAAAGTCTTGAAAAGCCTATCCAGAAATCTGCTTCATGTATGTAACTGCATTTTCTGTATGAAGTTCAGATACTTCTTGAATCCTACCTGGAAGAACACCTAACTCTCCTCAAATAGCATATCACAGACACCACCCTAACTTTGATCTTGAGCCAGTATCTGTATCCTTTTGGGGAGAGACACTTTGCATTCATTTCCACTTGGCTCAGAAGATGGAAGCAGGCTTATTTCAGCCAAAAAGTTTCTGTTTGTTTGTTTTTCAGTTCCAGAAACCAGCCACATGATTTATGACAAATGCTCCTGCTTTTGGGTTGTCTGGGCTGCTTTTCTGCCTTTTGCCTAATTGTGTGAGCTCCTTCCATTAAGAATCCTGCTTAACTTAATGTAGGTAGCAGTGTGAGCCAAGGAGGTGGTGCCCACAGCTCTGCAGCAGGGTGTCCCTCTGCTTGTTTGCAATCACCCTCTTCCATCCCTGGGTAGGAAAAACCACTATGTCCTTGCAGATCCAGACCTCGTAAAGGAGGGCAGAGAGGCTGAGAATCCAGGGCTTTTCACTGGTTAACAGGGCTGGGAAGCACCATGAGAAATAATTCAGTAGCTGCGTTATCATCTCCGTTCTGAGCTGCACCATAAGGAACCTCTGCAAAGAGGTTCCTATACTGTAGGGCAGGATATACCGTACAGCTATTTACAGTAACAGACCTGATAATTCATGCAGAATCTCTCTCCTGGCAAAGCTTTCCCTTTAGGAGCAGAAGCCAATGGATTTCGGATGCTGTGTCATGGCACAACAGGGCAAAAAGGCTCAATGTAACCACTGACCCTGCCACACAAGATCTTAGCCTCAGTAGGCATCTACTAGACTCCACAAGATATTCAATGAATAGTCCATAACATTGGACAGATAGGTGTACCTTGGGCGGCTTTTGAGGTAGAGCTTGAAAAGACCAAGCTCTTCTAGGACTTACAGGAAAGAAGCAAAAGTCTGGCTTTCAAGTACAGATAGCCTACACATGTGGTTTCAAATCATTCCTGTACTGGTTAGTCTAACCCCTGCTTCCATGAAAATTCCCCAGCTGAACTAAACATCCAGTTCTTCTACAGATGATGGTGCTTCTCAAAACTGAAAGGCACTAGAGAGATTTATTATAGATGAAAAGGATATATCTTACCTATAAAATGAAGTATTGGATGTTAAGCAAATAGACCACATTTTAATTTATTTAAAATAGCAAGATCCTATGTTCCTGGGGTTGATAATAAATATTTTACCACACAGACTTTAGGTAAAATTGAAATACTCTAATTGAAAGTCACCAAGGACATATTGATTGAAAATTCACCTTCCAGGAGAGCAGCAGTGGCTTTTCATAGTGCCAAAACACAGTTCTGTAATTTTCTAATCTCAACTGGTATCTACAAATAAAAACCTGTCCTACGGTCAGCCACCACTTTTTCTTCAAGCTTCCTTTCAAAATCTTCATTTTCAACATATCTGTGTTGGTGCAGAGGTACCTTAGTGATTATAGTCACTTGCAGATGTGTGTTCTATAGTGTGTTGTAAAGATCTTTTCCCTAAAGAGCCTTTTGCTCTGCAGCATGTGTCAGCCGAGCTGAATGAATTTCTCAGTGCCTTTCTGGGCTCAGCCATTGAGAGTAAAGGCTCTTCCTCTGTCTTCACTGACGCTTGTGCATTGAGCATTGTTGCTGCATTGCTATCTTTCACAGATGGATTGCTAGGAAATGTGTGAAACTGCCTTGGGCACCAAGAAAGCAGGGGCATGAAGCCAGTATGTTAAAAGACTATTTCCAACAACTGCAGCTGCAACGTATCTTACTTCACACTGAGCTTCACTTTGCTACCATGGCTGGCTCAGTTCTCCTTTTATTTAAGAGAGAGGGTATGTTTCAAGTACAAGCAAGTTGGGGAGTTACAGTAAAAATGCATAATGAAATCCCCTTTAAAGCATATGCAGATACTCAGTGCTGAAAAATCTATGTATTCCCACAAGTGAGATGAGACATGAAAGCACTTAGACCTGAGCATCTTCAGTCAGATCCCTCTCTGTTCATGCAGAAGTGCAGAGAAGGCAGAGCAGTACATGAATACCAAAATTAAACAGTGACCGGACACCAAATTCTTTTTAAACCTTATTTTTGACTTTTCATTTCTCATCATTTGACTAGACCGATGGTCCCCATAACAATTTGAGAGGAGAAATTGGGAGCAGGAGAGCAGATGAGCCAGCTCAGCATCAAGCCGTAAGGAAAAGATAGGAATTACCATTCCATCTCAATGCCCAGCAGACCTGAGGCACCTTTCAGCAGAAGAAAGTATTTCAAATTTGGCTGTAAATTAGAAGTGCGGGAGGCTGCAAAATCAGCTAGTAACAGGTTCTAAAAGGTACACCTGTCCCTGGAGAAAAAGAGAATTGGGGGATAAAAGAAATCTTGCAAAACTGTAGCTAAATGACAGATCTGCAGGTAACGCCTGGTCTTTTAAGGAATTCTTAGGAAAACAAACAAACAAACAAAAGGATATATCTAATACCAATAGAAAGGACATAGCAAGTTCAGGGCATCATTTATCTGTTTTAAAATATCATCATCACTGTATTCTCTGCATGTTGCAATTCATGTCATCATTCTGCATCTGGAATGCAAAAAAGCCAAGGATACCAAACTGGAAACAGATGGTATTCTCTCCACCTAGATTAATATTTACATTTCTAGCCACTTAATCTCAAAGAAACATAGCAGAAATGGAAGGGGCAGAGTGGAGTGACAAAAATGAGGAGAGTACAGGGAAAACTGCCCTGGTAAGAAAGCTGGGTTGTAGAGGAACTAAAAGAATATGGAAAATAAACTGATAAATCCCATTTCATATTACAAGGACAAGAGACAGAGCCAATGGAGCTGAAAATCAGTAATCAGAAACCTAATTAAATCACCACGCTTTGTCTTTACACAATGCATAATTAATCTATGTCACAGATGTTCTAGAGTCAAGAGAGATTAGACAATTGTACACGTAATATGAACATCTGCAGCCATGTGATATAGGATGGAAGCCCTCATGTTGTATATCACCCAGGTACTCACTGCTGGAGTTTTGAATCAAACTTCTCTTTCTAACTAACAGGTTATTTTCTATCTATCTCCTCTGCTCTGAGTTAGTGGTATCTTTAAGGCAGCTGGCAGACAGCTGTCACACCAAGTTCCTGATGTGGCAAGTTATTTGGACTTTTCTGATCTGTGTCATTTATTCCACTCTGATTTAAAGACAGATACGTATATATGTATACATCAACCTCACATAATAAAAAAGTCTCCTGAAAGAAAAATAAATACGACTTATTTCTTTGCATGGTTTAAAACAAAGATTGCATCTTAAAGACTTTCATTAAAAATATATATTAATTCTGCATATATTATACAGAATTAAACATACAGATGTAAATCTCTTCCCTCAGAAGGCTGGCTGCCTCTAAGCAGATTTTCCTTTTGAAAACCCTGAACTCTGGATGTGACAAAATCATTAGTTTGTATTTTAAAAGAAATACAATGAACGCTAAAGAGAAACCCCCACTTCCCACATGCAAACCTTCTAGCAATAAAGAGCCTTTTCAGACTGTATAATCCTATTTACTGTTCTTAATTAGAGAACTGTGTTTGTCAAAAAGTACAGAAGTCTTCAGTTGTTTGGAAGTGAGTCTGGCTCATCAGCTCCCAATGGAAGAAAAGAACTATTTATTTTAACCGTTAAGCCTAAATGCAAACTGCACAATAAATCTGTCTATCCAAATACTGACCTATTTCATGTAATGTCAGGATGAGGCTAGCCTTGCTGTATAAGGCTATTGTTGCTAATAAAAAAAGCAAACCTTATTACGGAGCCCTGGAACCAGCTTCTAAGGAGGTGGCAGGGTGAATGACTGTCAACCCCACCGCCTCTCTCAGCTCCTCCACGACCCACAGCCTACAAGGAGGCTGGAAACGAACCTCAATTACCCAGCTCCATCTAGTGTTTGGGAAACAAATCACTCCTCAAAACCCACCCACCCTGCCTGTTAAAAGTCACCGGTTTTCTCTTTTTTACAAGGAGAATTTTGAGGAGCAGGTGGCAAATGGTGGTGCTGGGATGGGCACGGGTGCCCATGTATGGATGAACATGGCCAAAATCACAGTCTGTCCAAACCAACTGTGTTTCTGTGCTGAGGAACCTGCTCTGTGGCAGTGAGTTTTTGATCTGGTCTGTGAAGCCCTGGATATCGATGAAATATTTCCAAGGTGAGCAAAGTTAGCTTGTACGAGGAATGTACTGATCTGGACATGCTCAGCTTGTTAAAGGATCTGCATTTACAATGGGAAATTACCAGGATCAGCAACAGAAAACTACTATTCTGCATCCAAAGATGTGGTCAGGAGGAGATGGTTTCGAAGCTCCTCAGAAATGCACTGAGGTGTGGTGTTCAAGAGGAAAATGGCTCTGGATTTCTAGACAAAAGACAACCCAGTCCTACCCAGTCTTATCTCTTTAACTAACCAAACCAAGCCCAGCCTGTAGAAAGCAGAACCCAAACAAATCACAAAAGAAAAGGCTGTCTTTGGGCCCTCCTAAGCCCAAAGATCTCCTTTCTGAAATGGCTGGTAGCCCTCCTCTGCCCACTTCCTCTGGCTCGCAGGTGATTTCTCTTTGACAGCCACTACCAGGGCTCCCAGATAATGTGCAACAGCTCCGCTGCCAGTCACATTTCTCGTTTGATGTGTTTCAACTGTATTTCTTTAAGAAGAGACAACTCAGGAAAAAGAAAATCGTAGTACATCCCTGTTAGCTCTCCAGTCTGAGCATTCTGAATAGTGCTGGGATAGAGCAGTTTAGATAAGCAACACAACACCATTTTCAAGAAAAAACAAACTGTAAGGAGTTTCCAGTAAATGCTTGTAAAATTTCATAAAAATTCTCTATTCAAAGCCAGCCAGCTTTCTCTCTGGTCAGCTCAGAAATAAAGTTTATTGCTTTTTTTTTCTCCTTAATACTTTTGTATGGTCTGATTGGCAATAAAAACTCCTGCCAAATTTCCTGGGAGACTCGTGGTTTGGTCCAGCAGAAGTGGGACTACCCCTGCTCTGGCTCTGCAGATATGCTAGGTGTCAAGCTGCTGCTTCTGAATCGGCTGCGGATGCTTCCATCAAATCTTGCCTTCATACTGCAATAGTGTTACTTCATCAGATGCAGACATGACTCCTTTCGTGAGTCATAACAGTAGTTGTAACTCCACAACAGCAGTTGTGTACTCTTTGCTTCAGGATATCTGATTTGCATAATAAATAGAGACATAGTTATTGGGGGAAAAAATGGGCTGTATGCAAATCCCCATACTGTGGGAAGCTGGCAGCCTTGGGAACCAGTTGCAGAGGAGGGATTTGAGTAACTGCTGCACATGTATTTTTTTAGGGGTACGTTGCTTGTGAGTTGTTTTAAGGTGGCACAGCTCAGGCCACCAACTCTCCAGCTTTCTGCTGCCTTCCCAGGCTCTTTTCCCATCCCTAGCCCTCATGTTGTTCAGGAAAGCCCAAGGAAGCCCAGGTCACTCCCCACACACAACTGGCTCATGCACTAGGTGAGCCTGGAGGTCTCTTGCTTCATGGAGGAGTCTCTAAACTCCAATTCCCCAATCCCAAGAAGTGTCAAGTGTCTAAACCCCACCTCCAGGACTTCCACACAATATTTCAGGATTATTAATGCACAGGCCTTTTGCCACTGCAATGTGTTGCTCAGATCTCCTGCAGCACCTCCTCCTTTATGCCACACCATCCCCCATCGCCTCCTTCTCTATATTCTCCTTTAATCAGCACGCAGTTAATCTCATCCATGCCTAAATAAATGTAAGATAATATTAGCTGCTTAGGTTTACTTAATGGCACATACCTCCTCTTCCCAGCTCCGTTCAAACTCTCTCAGCTAAAAGATAATTCTCTTCACGGTAACCCATAAAACAAAGCACATTTGTAGTTCTTTAGTAGTACATTTTTGCAGATTGCCAGAGTTAGCATTTTGCCTCTAAAAAGTGAAAATCGAAAGGGAACACGCTTTAAAAACCTAATTTTGCACTCCCCTGCTTCTCCCTAGGATTAAGCTAGCAGACAATATTCAGTCTGCTGAGACAGTAGCATGGGACATTTCAGAAAGAGGTTTTTTTGGCAGAGAATATGGAACGAATTGCAGATATTGGCAGCTGGACTTGCATTTAGCTTTGAACTGACCCGCCATGAGCTTAAGCAGTGCACAACTGGGTGACAGTCAGCCTTACTAAGCTTTTCTAACTATTATATCTTTCTGCAGAGATAAGCATCGTTATACTGCTTTATCTATTAAGCTGTTGTAAGTATCATGAGACCTATTGACTCATGATCATTAGTAAAGTCACAAACCCACAGTCACATTTATCTACACTGAAACATTTTGCCATCTAGGCTGTCAAAATATAGAATAAGTCAAAAGAAAATATGTAAATCTTTATCAGCATCTAAAATGGTTTGTAGTAATTACGGTTCAGTGAAAACCAGATTGGAAATGGCTCACACATCCTTAGGTTGCTGGGAGTTAACTTGCTTATACAGAAGATGTAAGCAAGTTAATTCTAACATTCTAACATAGAATATGTTTGTTCTTGAGGATAAGTTTTCTTCGGGATAAGTTTCTGCAATTTTGTAAGTGATACTGAAAAAACAAAATGCAGGAATAGATCTGAACCTTCAAAGAGGACATACTCAGAAAAATTTCTCCTTTCACTGTCCCCACACTGCAATTTTCTCATTTCTGCACTTTCCGGTTTTGACTAGCGACAGCAAAGGCGTACTGAGAGAAGTGGGTTTGCTGGTATTTTGCTCAGAACAGACCAGGAAGTGTCAGAAATCTAGATAAAAAATAAAATCTGAATGTAAGAGATTTCCAGACAGATTTCTCAAGCTCGAAGTTTCCTATCAGTGTGGCTAACCTTAAGATAAGTATTTTAGCTTGTCTTAAAAGATAAAGACTCTAACCTGTAGAATTAAAACTTAATGAAGTGTTCTGGATTGGGTTCTAGATTGGAGAATGACCACTGGAAAAACCTATTTGTTGTAATAATCAGCATGAAGGGTACATTCATTGCTATTTTAATAACGCTTCCTAAGATCCCTGCTTTTGCATAACAGTGTTGAGATAATGCATCAGCTGAATTTCTTAAACAGAACATAATATTCTCCTGTTAATGAGAAAAGTGAGGTATTACAGTGTGTGCCAGTGTAATCAGCCAGTCTGCTGGGGGCTGCTGGCTCCCAAGCCAGAGGCACAACATCACTGTGGCAGCAGGGGATACACTCCAAACCCATGCTACCTATGTGCCCTGAGCACAGATCTCAAAGTACAGCAGCTTTTGCAACATTTAAAAGAAAATCGAGGTTTTTCTAGACACCCTGAGGGGCCTAGTCACACTCCTAGGATCTTCGAGACAAATCCTTTAAAGTCTGGCATATGGTACCTTTTCCCAGGATGTTTCTTTAAGCAGAAAGGAGGAGAGTGTTCTGTTCTTCTTCTCTCCTTGGCAGGAAAGCTCATAGAGTTGTGGAAAAGCATGTCCAAGACTTGGGAAGTTGCATTCCCATAACATCTGGAGAGTACCTCCATAAAGGAAAGAGCAGTTAAATTCATGCAAGAAGTAAGGGCAACCATGGGATGTTATTTTGTTTCTGAGAGCCAAACCTCTGGCTGTAGGTCTAATGGCTGACTTTCCCTGGGTGGGTACCAGAACCAGCTGATGAGGTGAAGTTTTCTGTCATGCCAATGAGAAGGATCAGTGGCTGATGCCAGAAGGCAGGAAGAGATTTTACCGGATTTTCAGAGTGCTCAGCCTCTGCCTTTGAAGCATTGTACCCTATTCTCCCAGCCTGCTGTTCTCCTGGCTACTCCAGGAAATTATTGAAGCAGCATGTGTTTGGGAAGTCACTGGTGAGTGCTGCGCTGGCACTGTGCAGTAGAAAAAGCACTGGAGCTTCAGCTGCTGCCGCTCCTAGGTGTTGTAATGAAATGAATGAAACTCTTCAGTGAAAACGAGGTAGACTCTGAATTTTCACATTGCCAGCAAGTCTTGGACTATATGGGTAAGAAAGAGACGCTAGTTGGTGCAGCCAGACTTTATATCACAAGGCTGAACTACATTAGAAAGGCTGAATTGCACTGGCCATGAGAGAATGTTTGTCTGTTAACAATCCTTCCAACCTTTCCCGTGCTCCTGAAATTTCTCATCTAATGCAAATGGCAAAGGGTCAAAATAAACACCCATGCACCCATGAGGATCAGCAGAAGTTGCCCATTGGGGCACAATAGCATGTTCACTTTGTCCTGGTTCATTGTACCCGCACTGAGATGCCAACTCCATGAAATACCTGAGGTTCAGAATGGCAGCAGCAGAATGTGACTTTGGGAAGCTACAAGGAAATTCAAGGTGTCTGCTCAGTGACTAATGTGCTGATTAGAATATCTGCCTGCTGAATTTTGCATAATACATGGGAAAGAACTACAGAAAAGGAAGTCAATAGATGTAGACCAATTTGTATGCAAACAGCTAGGTGATCTGTTGCTGCTGAACTTACACAGATTTGGTCAAGACAAGGGCATTGCGGTACTAAGCTGGGATTGTTCTCTACATGTATTTGCAGACCAGTGCTACAAAACTGGAGATAAGAGAGTGAAATCAGTGTTACTTTTGGTTTAAATGTGGAGGGAAAAAAAGAGAGAGAGAAGTAATTATATGTTGCTGGCTTGATCTGTGCTTTACAAATTTGCGTTTATGATTTTTTTTTCTCACAATTAGCAATTTCTATTCGAAATGGTGAGGAAGTGCTTGGAAGAGTGAATTACTACTCACCACTGCTGCCAAGTCTCATGTTTTAATTTCAAGTTTCATGGTTTTTGATGCATTTCATAAAACTTACATTCTTGAAATAAAGATTCTATAACATTTCCAGCTTTTTTAAAATGTAAAACATGAAGCAATTTCACCTAGAAGATCACATCACATCTGAAAGGCAAATAAAAAGAATCCAGGATGTGTTATTTTAAGCATGCTTCATGACTTTAGGTTAGTCTGATGGGATCTGGGAGGCCTGATTCCTGTGGCTTTAAGGAAATTTTAGGCTTCATTCACATGAGAAATAATATGTCAATTATACAGGTACTTTTCCAAAAGCAGTTGTGATAGCCAAAGAGGAACGTTTGCAATGACAAATACGGTGGAAATGCTGTTTGTTTTACATTTTCATACAGTCCATTTCAGTTGCCTCTCAATTTTCCTCCTCTTTAATATGGTAAACTATTGGAAGGAAGCGACCTGAGGTGGTCAGAGAGCAGCAGTTCAAGCAGTACAGTCCTATACTTAAGCAGGCAATATAGGACCAGTTCAGCAGAGAATTTTTATTTTCCATTGTCGTGGTTCAAGCCCAGCCGCCATCTGCCACCCCCCCAGCCGCTCGCTCACTCCCCCCCTTTTCCTTCCTCCCCCCGCTCCCGGAGGGATGGGGAGGAGAATTGGAGGAATGTAACTCCCACGAGTTGAGATAACAGCATTCCAGTAACTAAGGTATAATACAAACCACTACTGCTACCAATAATAACGATAAGAGGAATAACAAGGGAAAAGGACACAACCGCTCACCACCCGCCGACCGATACCCAGCCCGACCCGAGCAGCGATCTGGGCCTTCCGGGTAACTCCCCCCAGTTTCTATACTGGGCATGATGTGCTGTGGTATGGAATACCCCTTTGGCCAGTTTGAGTCAGGTGTCCTGTCTCTGCTTCCTCCTGGCTTCTCATCCTCTCTGGCAAAGCATGAGACTGAGAAAGTCCTTGGTCAGAGTAAACATTACTGAGCAACAACTAAAAACACCGGTGTTATCAGCATTGTTCCCAGACTGAAAGTCAAAAACACAGCACTGCACCAGCTACTAAGAAGGAGAAAAAATGACTGCTGTAGCTGAACCCAGGACATCCATTTAATAGATCTTGGAATTATGGAATTTTTCATTCTGGAAGCATTTCTCATCTGGTTCCCTCTTTGTTGTCTCAAGCTCTGAGTTCTTGCAAAAGTGGCTTATTCAGAGAAATGCTGTTGATCTGACCTCAGGTTCATCCTGTCAATGTATAGATAGGAATTAGGCTTTTATTTTCTTTGGATTTGAGATTTCTTTTCTCCTGCTACAGATCCAATTTGCCTACTCCAACCAAGTCTATTTGTCAGTGATCACTACAGTGCATCAGACATTACTGTAAAACTGAAGAAATTAATGCAGATTAAAGGCAACACTGCCACAGGAATATTCCATTCAGTCCTAGAAAGACTAAACGAGTGTAACAGAAACAGCATCTTCAGGCCAGTCCCAGTTTCTTGCAGCTCCCTTTCCCCTTTCATTAAAGTTAGAAGAGCATTTAGAGTGGAATATGCAAGAATGCTAGAGAGGTTTGCAAAAAATAAGATGAAAGGAATTAATTAAAGGGAAGAAATAGGATGGGAGAGACTTGCCTCTTATCTGGGCTGATTGTGTGAACACAGCATGGTGTGTTATAAGAGTCAAATGACTGTTAGTGTTGCAAATTTCTCCATGGCATGTCAGACTGAGGTCAAATCTTGTTTTCTAACAGACCCTTTGCTCTACATCAGTGTTGATTCTTCATGCAAACAAACTCAGACTTATTTTTTTTTTCTTTCTATTCTTAAAGGTCAAATATGGATACTATAAGCTTTGCTTCACTACATCCTTCGTATAAAAATGGTCTCTTCTGTTCTCCTCCCATCCTATATCTGTTTTAGCAAGCTTTTCCTCTAACTTCCTAACTCATTTTTTCCATAGCAGTAGCGCATCAGCCCTCGAGCTGGAGGCAGTGTGAGCGTATGATCTAAAGTGATCCTTGTTCCCAAGAGCTTACAGTGTAGGTAAAGCAGAATTATGATACAAGGAATACTCTTGGAGAGCAGTTATAAAAAAACAGAATTCAAGTTCCCCTTCAGTGAGGGATGACTGAAGCAAAAAAGGACAGAATATGGACAGATTTGGCCCCTGAAATACATCTGCCACTTTTTGCTAGCTCTCTTCTGAAGGCCCAGAAGAGAGGTCACTTACTGTTCACAGGGCTGTATTTTGTCATGTGGTGAGGCATGTCCTGGAGGCTACAGGCTTCAAGCTTTTCTGATGAAAACATAGCTGTGATCTTTGAAATTTGGGACCTGAAAGAAAGGAGATATAGGTGCAATAAGAAAAAATACGGTGAAATACTATAAATTTTGAGGTTAGGATACATAAGGTTCATGATCACATGAGGAGAAAGACGGTTCCAGTCAAACTAGGTGCAATGGTTTCTGCCGTGTTTACAGGGAGTCACCAAATCCTGGCTCTTATCTTGGAAAAAAATGTCACTTAGCCTGCAGTTATTTAAAGACCTGTGTGATGAAAGCAGTAGGGAGATTAAAACAAACAGATTTTAAGCTTGTTGGCTTCTCACCTCCTTTGAAACCCTCTGTTAAATTATGAGGCTCTATATTTTCCTTTCTTTAAAGTCTCTTTTCAGCTCCCTCTTTTGTTGTGTGAAAGACCAACCCAGAGCAGCAGGGGAAAACATGCCAGATAACATATATACAAATAACACTTTCTGATACAGAGATATAAAAAAATTATCTTTTATATCATTTCTCAGAATAACCTAAGCTTCATGCAGCACAGCAAGGCTTCTCAGAAGTCACAGGAGGTCCTGTGAGGGCAAGAGGAGCAGAGCTACTTCTGCTGTCCTCTTGCCATCTGGAGTATGAACAAGGCTGATGGGGCTTCACACTCCTTCCCCTAATTTCTGAGCTCCAGCAGCAACCCAACAATGACAGACAAAGGAAGGAGACATAGCATGGTTTGATATTCATGGAGAATGTATACAGCTAGTGTAAGAACATACCACAGAACAAAGGAATGAAAAGGAATTAAATCTTTACCCCCATCTCTTTGGGCACCATGTTCTGTCAGCTTGGGATGCTGCTTTTCTCATCCACAAGAGTAACTTTCCAGACTATAACTTACCTTGTTAACTTTATAATTACCATGGCAACCACAAATGAAATTATTTAATGGAACTAGTTTGGAACTGAGTATTTTTTCTCTTTTTGAGCTTTGATGCCTACATGCACTGGGGTATGAGTTGTGCTTTTGAGACAGGGAAGGGGAGATCACAGCTCTTATACAGGATTGTCTGTTGTGTTTACCCAGACATTCTTGTCTGCAGTTTGCTTTACGTTGGGGTGTAATAGCAACAGCAACAGCTAAACTTAAAGGTCACTCCTCTCAAAGAAATACAACAAAGAATATCAACCCTACCGTGATGATCTCATGGGCTAAATGCACAAGCCAACCAGGACATGGAAGGGAGAAGCATCATTGTCACTTAGATCATATATGTGTATTTATAAAAAAAACCTTTTTTAAATCAGTGAAATGTCACTTCATGGTATTTCTTGTTCCAAGGTATATTTGACCCATATTTCAAAAAGTGGTTGGACCTGTCTTTCCGTTGGAGTATCCACACAGAGACACCCTAAGTAAAACTGATTTTCACTAGGTAGCAGTGGTCAGAGTAGCTTGAATGTACCTCCAGGTGAGTACCTGGAATAGATCAGCCTGTCTCACCATCTTTCTGATGTCTACTGGCAGTGAATATATTTCTCTCATGCCTGTTGCTACTGATGGTATTAACACTTCAATGAGATGAACAAAGTTTACCTTGTTCAGTCTAAACTGCACTTACAAGCTGTTGCCTGCGTGGATGTCAGTAATGTGAAAAAAATCTTGTATCCTAAGTTATGACCAGTGCTGAAAACTCTATTGTAGGTATAAGGCCACATTAAAACAATCCTTTTGCTAGTACAAATATTCTGACTTGCAAAATAATACTACCTGGACTGACACAAAACCTCTTTTCTGAACATAAGCTGACACACAGCAAGGAAAATGTACTGCTTTTATAAAACAATATTAAACATTTCCTAATGTAAACAGGGTTTGGAGGCCAAATGCAGAGATGAGTAGGTACTTAAGCTGAAATTGGGTGGAAAGATTGTTTGGCATAGTTTGTATCTGTAACGAAACTAAAAGGCATGCCAGAGGTTATTTTTCCAACAAGAAAACACTGTTAGAGTATGCAGAACACATACAAACTTGATTTATTAGACCTTACATCTTCTGACAACATATGTTTTTTGGGTGGGCAATATTTTTGCAGTAACCACCTAGGTTTCTTGCATCCTGATGAAGACAGCATCACAGACTGGATTTGCCTGATGGGAACAATATCACAGGTACCAGTGTAACCTCAGCATAGTCCTGCCATCTCTTCTACCTTTTCCCATTCCTGTGCTAAGATTGCAGAAGCATTTTCCCTTCTCTGTCACTGCAAGTCACGCCTCCATCTGGCATCAAGAATGAGTTTCTGGCAAAACCCAATTCCCAAACCAGCATAAACCAGCAAACAGGGTAAGAAAAGGCAGCACTTGCACACTCATAACTTTAACCCCAGCTACATGAGGATTAGTGGGTTGAGTGAAAATGACATGTCTGCCAGTTTCTGATGCAGACAAGCATTTCCTTGGACTATGTTCCTGCAGATGCTTCTGATTTGTCAGGCATTTCACCAAAATTGCCTGGAGACTCCGAGAGGCAATAAACGCAAAACTAAGCAGGAATGACTGAAGCACAGAAATGAGAGTAACCATGCACTGTGGCTAGGAAATCCTGGCTGAAGTTTTATCTGAGTTTATCTGATGACTCTCTGTTTTCAATGTTCAAATGTAATTTAAATGGGGAAATATAGGTACCTAAACATAATGCCTTTGGAGATGACGGCAGTCGCTGGAGTCATCTAAATGTGTTGGCAGCTTTGACACAGGATTTATGGCAGGATTTGTGCCCTGCTGGAGCAGCAGCTGCAAGCCAGACGGGCTTCTCAGAGCATCTAAAATGACATTAGACAGCTCTTCTTATATTTAGGCACCTGAATCTCTCTAAATGTTCCCTTCTTGGAAATAAGTCTTTTAGAATCCATTCAATCCTACTTCTAAGTTACAGGAACGGTACCATTTTGTAATCAAATACAGAACAGAAAATTACTGAAAGAAGGTGCCTCAGGCAGTCTTAAATGCGTCTTCTTGCAAGTAAGCATATTGACACAGTCCTTACTTTCTTACAAAACCCACACCGCATTCAGTCTTCAAAAGGTAGATACTTATGCAAACCTTCCCATCTTTTAATTACTGTGTACCTTTCAGACTCCACAGCAAATATGAAATTATTAACTTCCTCATGGAAAATTAGTAATGAATACTAATTAATACAACTTTACAGTGCCTCTCCCTAAAAAAATTACCTCCATTCCCAGTTCACTGTGGTAGCTGTGATGTCAAAATCTTTAAAGGGAAATCAGGACAGGTAACGTGGATGCAAAACCCCTATGCTGTACTTTTGTTGTGTCCATATAGGTCTTGCTGAGAATACAGTGGAGTTCATAGACTAACAGAAGGCTTGTCCATTTAATATGCTTCACAGTTGTATGCTGTATGCTGTCGCAACTTAATAAAGGTTCCAAAAGGTGTGTTATGTCACCTTATCCCCTAGAGAGGGGTACTAATAAAAGGGGACGATAATGTTCAAGTCATTAAGTTTACATTTGCAGTGTAAGCAAATTAGGAGCTGGAAGACAAAATGCTGCAATATAAGAGCTAGGATGGAGATAAATGATTCAGGCAAGAGGAGATGGGCAGGGAGAGGGAAGGACAGTAGATGGATGGCTGTGGGAAGATCCATTTCCCATCTCTGCAGCCTGGACATGTTGGAGGACTTTGTGGTGACACACACTGAAATGGTACAGAGAGTGTTTGTAAGAGCAGAACAGTACTGTGATTTAGCTCTGATTTGATCCTGTATTCTCTGTTTCTAATACTAAAATGATTAGTCCTAAAAGCCTAGCCTCAGGTCCAGAGTGTGTCTTATACTTAAAAGGCCGGGTGAGCCTCAGGGAAACTGGAGATGGTGGAGTGCAGTGTCTCAGCGGCAGCAATGAATCAGCAGGGACGAGGAAGCTGAAGTGCCTGGTCCTGGCAAATCAAGAGATTCTGCCTGGGACGGATGCCCCTGTGTTGTCCCCACTGCTCTTGCATGGGGCACTGAGACATTCTGCAAGGCTCTGGGTGAACCCCAAGATGCCAGAAACATCAGGTTCAAGAGGGACGTGGAGGTGTGCACAAGGCTTAAATCCTTCATAGACTCAGTCCCCAGTCCTCTAGGGCAGCATTCAACTGCCTCAACTGTGTGTCCTTTGTGCCTGTAAGCCACTGTTGTCTTCATGATATGTTTTTTTAGTACCATCAATGAATGAAACTGGTCCCGTGGGGTAAGAAGGAAGTGTTGTAGAGACCAAGCTAGAAAGTATGTGCATAAAGAGAGTCAAATGAAGGCTGTACAGGAACTCTTAATTTTCCCATTTCCTAATTTCTTCACTTAAGTATTTTGTAATGTGGTATTTGAAAGAAAAAAGGTCATTTCCTATTTTTTCTCAAAAATTTCCAGATGAACCACAGGGAAAAAAAAAATAAATAAAATCCATGATGTGAATCAGTCTTGACTCTTATCAGTGCAGTTGGGACCTTTTTAGATCCGTAGCAAATCCTCTATCCTTTTTCTGTTTTTACATGAAGGTGAAGGATTTTGTCTGCCATCTGCACAACTCTGAGGCAGGAAAGATTCAACTCCATGTTCAGGCAATATGGTTTAATGGCCAGAGGATCCCTGTATCTTCCCCTCTCCCTCATCTCCCCTACCACTCCTGCACAGGTACTAAAGGGTTCCTCTAGGAGGTAAGTCCTTGAAAGTTCCTGTGACAGCTGATAGCATGTGCTACAGCACAAGGACCAAGAGCCACACACATTTTACTTGCTGCTGGCTGCCAGACATCAACTCTTTATTGTAATTGTGCTCTCTGTCACATTTGCAAACTAGACATTGTGCCTAAGAGAATACCTAGTCTGCATCATGCCATATTGCTATGTGGGGTAAAATGGCATGCAGGCACATTTTACATCAACAAATTCCCGCTGGTTGTCCAGTGATGGGGTGTGCTGGAGAGGCAGCCTGTTGTGTACAGTGAGATGTTTGTGTGTCATAATTCCCAGCCCTCAGGCGAGATGGACACAATACAGCATGGATGAGATGCACAGCAAACACTAGTAGGATGCCCCTGCTGTGTTCAGAGGCTCCATCCACCACCTTGCATCGCTGGAAGCAACAGAGTCATCAGTGCATACTCCAAAAGAAAGCGATCAGTATTGTCATGGAGACATCTCTCTGGCCTCCCTGTGTAGAGCCAGATTTCCACTTCCCTCCTTTCCTGGACAACCCTGAACAACCATTCACTCCACATCCCACCCTTCCCTGCCTCAGAGAAGACACTGCAGAAGACAGTTTTGTCACCCATGGCATAGCTGGAACATACCAGTTCCTGGAGCATTGCCATTTTCAGAGTTGGGCTTTCCTCACTCCTCATGAGAAATGGATTTATCCTGGTAATCCCACAGAAAACTCCCTGGTGCTCCTTGACCACCGGGGGCTGCACTGGGGATAGCTGCTGGCAAGGGCACCATGCTAAGATTCCTTGCAGACTGCTGGGTTTGTGTGTCTCTCTCCTCTATGATGAAAAGGAGGCTGCAAAAACCCTTCTCCTACCCTTCCGTGCCCAGTCCCCATACTGGAGGGGACATGAGGCAGGTATATCTGGGAGTCTCTCCTGGAGGGAGCACTGCTGGAGTGGAAGGTGTTTCAGAGAGGATGACAGGGAGAAGAGAGGCTGCAGGAACTGAGGTAGAAAAGAAGTTTGTTCTGTAGGGTCGACAGCAGCTCCTGCCCTCTTGGTGACCAGCAAAAGCTTGGGGAGGAGGTGCAAGACAGCTTTCCTGCTGTTTCTCAGTTTATAGCCTACATTGCCCTTCCAAATCCCTTCTGTGACTACAGTAGTGCCCAGGAAACGGAGTTTTTCTGTCTGAGCATTTATATTTGTATGTAGGAGTTCCCCAATTCAGATTTTCAGCCTTTGCTTAAAGCCATGTGCCCTCCTTGCTTGTGTGTCATGGCAGGGGGGTTGGCTAGTAGCCTGGGCAGGTGACGGGGCCCATGGGCTGGGGCCACCATGAGATGAGAAAGCCACTCTCACTCCCTGACCATCTTCTGTCTGCATGTGGGATGGGCATGCAGGGTGTGATCCACGCAATTTTGGGAAGCTAGTTCTTGATCCTTGCTTTACTGTTAGAGTTTTCTTCCTTACCTGTTCCACTTCATCTCATGAAGGTGGAGAACCTCTTGCTGTGTCTTTTAATATCCTTTGCGGGTCTCTATCAGCTTAACTTTTGGCAATACTCCTTTTATTGAACAGAGATTTCTTTCCTGATCAAATGCTTTTGTAATATTCCTGAGCTCTCTGCTACTCTTTATGTGACTTCTGAGATGCTGACTCAGTTTGCTTAGTCTGCAGCCCTTCCTTGAAAGATTTCCTTTTGCTTGGGATAAAAGTTGAAGATATTATGGCACCTTTGGCTTTAATGCATTTCTTTCCATTCATGTCTTCTGTCTCTTACGCTGTTAGTATTAGTTTCATTACACAAAAGTACCCTTTAGAAATTGAAAAACTTTCAAGTCTTCCACTGAATTTAAGCTGAATTAAGTTGCAATCATGAACCATTTTATAACCAGGGAATATAGAGGATACTCTGCATTTGCTGATGTCTCTACTATCTAAGCATCTTTCATGAGCAAAACACAAGGATATCCCTGAAGCCTCTTCCCTCCCTTCCTTGCCCCACGGCGAGTGGTCCAGGCATCCCCATGTTTCAGTGGTGTCCCATGACTACTCTTTGCTTTTCCCAGAAAATCCTGCAAATACACCTAACCATGAAACCTGATGAAAAACCTGCTGTCCTTCCCTCTGGCTATAAACTGGGACCATTTCATCTCTTATCTGTACATAGGAAATCATGTTTCTCCTCTGTAACGTATTTCTCAGTTGCATGGGCCAACTGCAACCGATACTTGCACACTGATCTGAGTCTGCTGGTCCTGGAGCACTGAGCTACAGGAACCATCCTGCTTCTCCCCACAGATCTCTGACCCAAGCCTATCCTTATCCAGGCTTTTCCTGCTTATTTCCTGCAGTCCAGTATGGCAAGGCATGGACCTTCCCACCCAAGGTAGGGCTGGAGACATGGCTGGAGAGCATCAGGATGAGCACTCCAGCTGTAAGACAATGCTAAAGGGGGCAGAACATTTTTATCTTATTTCCTGATGCATCTACTGAGTCCCGATAGAAGATTGTGATTCTGAAGATGATGTCTCATCATTAGCAAATTAGATGCTGTAATCTGCTTCTAAATGAATCTTCTTAGGGGGCACTACTCAGGGTCAGATTAAAATTAGGTGAGGGAAAGGCTGATTAAAATGTAAGGTGAGCTTCCGTTCTCTGCTTCTGGTGGGTGCAACACAAAACCCTTGAAAGGGCAGAGGTATTTTTAAACCACATTTTTTGTGGCCTGCCCTGGAACTGTCTCAAAATTATGATGCTTCACAGATCCCATGGTGATGTGCATCTCCTCCTCTCCTTTGGGTGTCAGTGCCCAGGTCTGTAGGAGACCAGGTCTGTCCAAGACTGTGCCTAGAGAGGAAGATACCTTCACTGCTGAAAGGGGACTTTAATGGCTGATGTAGACTTGTCCTGGGGCTGCAATCAGCAAAATCTCTCCCATACTTTTCTTGTCACCCCAACATTATTGTGAAGGGTCTTGGGAACTTGGGCTAGCAAAGGATTTCAGCTACACTAGTGGTGTTTCCTTTAAAGTGCAGGATCCCAAGTTAGATGATGCATTGTGGAGGGAGAAAAACAAAAGCTAGTTCAAGGTCTTCTTGGCCTTGTTGTTCATTTGTTTGGTTTTGCTCTGATTTGAGAGGGAAATTACCAAACGAATCGTGCGAGAGGCTGTGAGAGGCCAGCTGCACTTTACCCAGCTTATCTGGGGATGTCTCATCACTGTTTTTGTGCTCCCTGACCTCGATCAACCTTTATTTACCTTTTGTAATCTCAGATTAATTCTGACCGGATTCAGATGACTGGGGTGCCTCACTGGTGCCATTAAGGTAACATGGAGCTCTGCAAATGGGCCAGTAAAAAAAATACTTGCTTTTAATTTTGACTGAAATAAATGACTTAGCAAGCCACTGTTTTTCAAAGCTTTGCTACGGCAGATCAAAACCGTCTTGTTAATTAACTGCCATGTTAATGAATTAGACGTGTATGAGCTGGTGTTTAGCTGCAGTCAAATAGCAGTGTATTTGTTTTTCTCATGCTTTACAAATGGTATTAGCATTTCTAGTTCCTTGTCTCATATCTGCTGCCTCATTAATGACTGAACATGCAGGGTGTTTATGACAAATACTGCTTTAAACTATTATGACGTGCTCTCCTGTCTTCTCCCTCCCTGTCCAGTGGCACCAGGGTTACGGGCTTCTTCTGCTTCATGCCCACCACCCGTCCCACGTGGCCCCAGTGCCACCAGGACAGCCTCACTGTGTGTACAGAAGGAGAGCTTCCCCTAACACAGGAACACGGACTTCTTGACACAAGTTGATTACTTCAAGGCACCAGCTCCCACCATGGTACTAAACTCTGCACTTTGTTTTATTTCTATTCCAGCCATTCCACCTGAAGATCCTTGTAGTCCTGGTAACTGTAAGGGATGTTACCTTTCCTCAGTGCCAGCCAGTCTGCACGGGGCTCTCCCCAGTGATTACCACTGCCTTACTTAAAGCCCTCCTAATCTAATTAGTTGTCTCTCATGAACATACTAACAACAAAGGCCATACATCCCGATTATTATTCGATTCACAGAACAAAGGCCATTTGGTGGTTTTTCTGTTCAGGGCTTGTAATAGCTGAGCTCCACGTTTGCTGGGTAATACATTAGGTTTTCATGCCAGTAAGGCATGATCCAATTCTTACCGGAGTCCATAAAAAGGCCCCTGCTGACACTTGGCTGGGGCTCAAGACCTACATCTTTATCAAAAAGCTTTGCTGTCTGACAGTTTTTTTGAGCCTAATGCACAGATTCAGGCAAAGACAGGGACAACCATGAAAAGCATGCTAATGAACCCAGGGAGGTATATCCATAACCCAGCTTTTTAGCTCAATATTTAACACAACAGATTTTAACCTGTTCCCTGAAATCACTGAAAAACAGGTTAATTTTCTAGACACTACAATGGTGTTACTATTTATTTCTGGGCTAGGGGATAATGTTGTTGCGTTCAAGAAAAGTCAAATACTTGAAAAATTTCTGTGTTGTCACTTGGTCTGAAATAAGGTGCTAGAAAATAAAAGCAAGGATCTTACCAAGAAATAGTGATAGTTATTCAAGATGCAGCGTTTTCTTCTCAGCGTGCTGGAAGTATTTATCTCCATTGGGAATTGCCCAAAAGCTTCTGACATTTCTGTTGTCTTTTTTTTTCCTTTTCTTTTTTTATTTGAATTATAAGTTCACTGTATCATAATCATGTACATAAAACACATATAAGATGGGATCAAATATATAACTAGTAGATGTACATGTGTGTGTTTGTCTATGACAAAAAAGCCTCTCTATAGCGCAATTTGAAGTGTGAAAAAACCCCCAGTAATATCAACTATCAGGATAGGACGGGGACAGGTTCAGATAAGCCTGGGCTCATGCAAGTGGTGAATAAATGGAGAGGGTTGAAACAGGATGAACTCAAGGAACAGAAAAGTAGTTCTCATTAATGATTTTAAACACACAAAGTCCACTAAAAGCCTATCTAGCAAACAAGAGGTGAGATTATAAGGGTCCCACCTAATGTTAAAGCATAAATAAAGAGAAAAGAGAAAAACTACTTTGTAGGAATGCACATATAGGCAGACATTCAAAATCTTAAGAAACAGTAGGAAAGATGATAGACTTTTGATGGACTCAGTTTAGGAGGGCTGCAAACCAAGCCCAGGATGGCCAGTAATGTCCTGCCAGCTATATGCAAAATGGCCATGGCTTTGAAAAAAGCCCATTTTGAATACTTTTTAGTCATAAGGTTTTGTAAATATATGGGGGAAGACAATTGGAGAAAACATGCAATAAAGCTTTCATGATCAGGTAATAATTGGCCCAAGATGAATTAATTAATTCTTGTAAATGATTGGAAGAAATTAAGGGTTGGTTTGCCTCTAATTTCTAGTGGTATGAAGTAGGAAGGAATAACTGCATAAATGTCAGTGGGCTAAATTAGTGAGAAATGGAGAAGAATTAACGCCTCAAGAATGCTTCTCAGTTTCAACATCCTACTATATTTCAGCAGTGCTTTGGGATCCAGTGAGATAAAATGTGCTGTACAAATGTAAATGTGTCTTATTATTAAGTGTTTGCTAATTTTATTCAGGGAAATAACTCTTGCTGCTTTGAGTTCAGCAGCGATTTGCATAATCTCTGGTAAGTGAATCAGAAATGTCTTCTAAGAAGGAGGCTGAACACTGAAGAATTTAAAACTAGAAGGGACACTAAACTATTCAAACTCATCTGAATTCCCAGGTGCTTTTCTTTATATTTCATCTGTCCAGGGGCATCTTTTTGATGAAGGGGTAAGGTAAAAAATAGCCATAAATAAAACGCAAGCAGAATATTTGAAGGAGAAGTGGCATAAATGAAGATTGAAGAACTACAAAGTAAAAACCCCACATTTGAGAACAAGCATTGCTCACTGAACATTTTAGTATGTCACAGGGAAGTTGCATTTACAGTGTCATGGATAGATAGACAACATTTTTTAAGGGAAAAAAAAATAATCCTTGAGGTCCATTCTAATGTTATCTTTTTTTTTCTGGCATGTTTTCTGGTTTTTAGAGCATAAATATCCCTCGACCATCCTGCCAGGTTCTTCTTCTTTCTCTGAGACATGGTGGCTAACAGCAAGCATGAACACTTGAGTGTCAGAACACTGAAAAAAAAGCTTAAAATCAAGGACAGTACTCACTTTGACTTTACTGGAGCCAGGATTTTATCCAGACAGTAAGATTACTGAACACAGCACAACCCTTCATATGCCCTGGGTGTTCCTGCCCTCAACTAGGCACTTTAGATTGGTTCTTGCAAATTTTACTCTTTACTGACAAAGAGTATCTCTGAGAAGCTAGAAAGGAACTGTTTGGCTTCAAACTGTTCTTCAGTGGTCTTTGAGACAAAGAAAAAAAAAGTGTTTGGGGTCTATATGAAGAAAGGTGCCCCTATCCTGAGGTCTTAAATATACATGGCTGTTCTCTTGGGTTAGTTTTTCCATCACTGACAAAGACCTTCTTGTTAGCAAAATGCTGAGCTTTCTTTTTTGCCTATATTCTTTTAAAAGGCAAATGCAGGATACACAGGGAAGCTGCCTACTGTCAGTCACAACAAGCCCATCTTGAAAACTTTACACATCCTGCTTCCTTACTGCAACTGGAAATCTGTTCTAGAGCATCTAATGATGAGAACTTGATTTTTAATTCCCACTCCAATTGTCACTTCCCTCTCATTTGTGCTTGTGCCAATGTTGCCATCTTAAATAATTCTTTAATGACTACCTGGTGGTTAGCCATTCAACAGATACATACAGAGCAATCACAACTCTATATTCTAGTCTAAGCCACCTTCTGTTCTTGCGGAATGAGTGCTCCACCTCTCTTTTCTTTTTAATGGCCCTCCTTTGCCCTTCTTCCCCCTGGAATTTACATTTTTCAGTATGGGCTTGTACAGAGTGGTGTAGATCAGATCCTAACAATCACTTGTACAACAGCATGAGCACATCTCTAACTATAAGAAATACTGGCTGCATCACACCCATTGATTGCCTAAATATCCAGGACTTTGTTTTCCTTGGCCTCTTTATCCTGAAAGTTTTGTTTTTCTGTGCCCAGCCATTTCATCAGGGATGACATGAGTGTAAGCATACAGCATGCAATGACTGAGTTAGCTCCTTTCATACATGTCACTTGTCAGTAATCTAAGTCTTTAGAAAGGTGAATCCAGCCTAATAAGAAGCTCACCATGGAATATGGCATTTCCTTGCTGTGGCTCTACCTCTCATGAAGATCACACACAGTTCCCATTTCCTGGAGCTATATGTTGAGGAATCACGCACCAGAAGAAAGTTTCTGTGTTGGCTGCTACAACCCTGCTTACAACCAGTGCAGAGGTCTCTCTCAATGCTTTTCCTGGAGTTGCACAGCAAGTGCTCTCCGTGGGGCTTCTTTGCAAGTCTTCCTTGATTATTTTCACTCCTGCTATGCTAGACATGTAGCTCCATCAGAATAACATCCACCTTCTGCATTTGCATGACTCCTCCCCCAGTGAAAACCTCCTGTCCATCTGTCTCTGAGTAGTCTTGTCCTGGGCCTGTGTTTGTGGATTTGGGTCTTAATGTAATTTAAAGAGGATGTTTGAAATTAAGACTGAAAACGGTCTGTTATGGGAAACCACAGAGATCAGCCAGGCGCCATTTATCTCTGACAAGAGCAGAATTGCAAATGTGGGAAAGGAACCACAGTGCCTTTACTCAAAATGCTACTACCAAGCCACATGTACCTGAAACAGGAACCGATGTAAAACCATGAAGAATGTAATACATTGTATTATCAGGATCTACTGGTCATTTTAGAAGTTGTGCTGGCACTTCATCTGCCATTGTGGAAGTCTGGGACTTCAGGGATGAAAGTTGTCACTGAACTAAGAAATATGAGGAGGTTCTTGACTGTAAGACACTAGCAATAAGGAGGCTGCTCGTACAGCTATCTCTAAATCCTGCTGCCTGATATTATGCTCACAAACATTGGCTTCATTTACTTTGACAGTATTCACATTGTTTAAAAACCCCGTGCATGCAGAGGCTGCATGCTATCTCTGTTAGAATCCCAAGGCAGTTTCCCTGGAACTGCAAATGATAGATACTTGGGAGTGCAAATATGTTTGAGAAGATTTCCTGTTATCATCCTTCTTTGCTCCTGCTGTTTTGCTACCATGTTCTTACAACACAAGAGGTTTGGGTTCTTAAAAAACAAGGAAACGTTACTATACTTTGGACATTGTCCAGCAATGCTTCTAGGAATGTTATTTAGAGCGAGCCTAAGTAGGGAAAGTCAGATCTAGCTGATTGCCCCGATGCAAAACCGAGTTGGTAACTTGTTAACAGCACACATGGTGAAGGTTGCAAAATGTTGATGAAGAAGATAGGCTTAAGTTTCTTCATCATAAATCACAGTAAATGATAACCTATGCAGGCCACAGCTGCAGCCCAAAGTGCAAATCTCAAAGGAATAGCTGCTACCTGTTTTTTATAATGTCTTATTTACCCAGCCATTATAAAGACAGTAATAATAAAATGGTACTGATACTGCCTTCCATCTGAAGCAATGCCAAGCGTGAGTTTTACGGAAGGCAATGAAGTTAATAGGAAAGCCATTTTGAAAGGAGCTTATAGGTAGAAAGGCCCATCTGTGGGGACTAAAGTACCTTCCAGATTAGAAATGAATCCACTGGTGTGGACTTTGTGTGAGCAGATGTAGACGGCTACAGTGAAGACATCAGCATCTGAGCTGGTTGTTAAGCATAATCATTGGAAGAAAGGAAGCACTTGGGGCTTTTTAATATGATTTGTTTAACACTCAAGCAGATGTATACAATTCTTCTGATTAACTGCATCTTAAAAATCCCTGGTTTTCCCTATTGACTCTTAGAGGTTCCTAAACTAATAGCCAAGAGGAGCACGTCTGTGTTGTAGATATAAAGATGCATGAGATGAGCTTATCTTGGTGTCTGCAGCTCATTGACAGTTCAGGAAACCTAGAAGAGTTACTGCTGTTCAATAGATTATCTCCTGCACTATCTACCTTATGGACAATAAGACCGTAGGACTTTTGTGGGATTTTTTTCATTGTTTCTACTTCTCCTGTGAAGGGACTGATGTGCTACAAGTCATGAGGTGTCATGGCCTAATTTATTAGTGCATTGTACCCAACAAACTTTCCTATCTTTCATCCAGGTAATTATGTAAATTTACACTGGAGCAAAATCCAGACAACATGGGAAAAGCAAAAAGGAGTTTATGCTGCTTAAAATAAAAATGCATCAACAGTATTTTGCTTTTAAGATGTCATGTGCATTCTTTCAAAGAATCTCATGCTTCTTTAAACCAGCAAATTAAGTGTCATTCCAGATAGGGAAACGGAAGTTAGATACGTGATTTCTGTAGTATGCCAGTTTGAGTACTGCATGGAGAAGTATTGCACTGGAGTCACAGAAGTATATTCCTCAGTTGTGGTGTCAGTGCAAACACACCAGAAGACTTGCAGGAAAAGACCAAATTATTTTTCCGCAGCAGAAATCACAGGAACGGTGATGCTCTTCAGCAGACCACAGTCTACTCTTATAATGCAGTTCAAAAATGCAGGTATCACAGGTATTGCAACTGCCTGGGATTTGCTGTGCCCTTTTGTACAGGATGTAGCAAATGGGAAAAATACGCATGTCCTGACAAAAACCGACATCACTGAGGCATAACAGGAAAGGTAACTCACCACAAGAGACATCCATACTGAAAAATACTGGCTATAGCTGAATAAGGGTCCCAATGCTACGTACACATACATACTTTTGTCACAGGGAGAAGGAGGCTACTATTGTGAATAAAGCAAAGCTTAAGAGAAAACAAAGCGGTATTTTTTCCTCTCTTTCATTTCTTACAGATGCCACAGGTAATGAAAAATATTTGTCTTTGGGCAAGAATGGTGTTTCCTTTCTTTCCTTCCTCATTTCCCTTTCCCCCTGGATTTCCACCACATTTCAGAGTATTTTTCTTCAAAACACAGTGCTACTGGAGAACCGTCTCTTGAATTTCCAAGTGTAGAAGGGGAAGTGGTTTTTTTTTCTACAGGTAGGATGGCACCACTTGAAAGCAAAGCTGCTTATTAGCAGGGAGATGCTGGACAAGAGCAAAATTGCAAGGGAGTCTTGGCATAACAGTTTTGCTTCAGAGGAGAAGTGGTGAGCAAACAGCTCTACTATCAGCTGAACACAACTTAGTTGTCGGGGGTGGACCGGCAGCAGAAGTAGGTGCTCGCAGACAGTTTTATGGTGCCAAATCTTACCACGAAAACAATGTCCACACACAGAGAGAAAAGGAATTACTATAAGGAAAAAGAAGAAGTGTTGAGAGGATGTTATCTCTGAGTTCCCTGCACCAACAAAGCAGTGACATATGTTTTTACTAACAGTGCTCTAGGCTACAAAGGACAAATGTTGCATTTTTGCAAGTGCTGTGGAGACATGAGGAATCAAAATGACTCCAGCAGCCTTAGCCCCTGTACTCACATGTCCAAAGGCAGGGTTGAGGTCCCACCATGGGGTTTTCTCCAACTACTTCATCAACCCCATAAGGTGAGAATGGCCTTGTTTTCTGTGATATAGCTACTGAGGGTTCACAAATAATCAGCTAAGAAAGGACAAACAAACACTGATCTACCAGTAGCTATAAAAACATACGGTTCTTGCTATTTGTTATCCTCTTTTTTCCTGCTCTTTGAGGCTCACAATATATGCGCGGTTCATATTTGAGCTTTTATCTACAGCTATTAGGACTGGAACATTTTTTTTTAAATGAATGCTGAGATTCTCACATAATGACAAGAGCTGGGGAAAACATGAAATATCATGAGACATGTGAAAACATCTTACGCTGGCAGTACTGCACATAAAAAGAGACAGCTCTTGCCTTGAAGAGCTACAGTCCAAACACGAGACAATTTTACAGATACAGCAAGATTAAGGAAAAAACTAGTCAAAGGTGAAACAGCACAAATCTGCTGTGGCTGTTTAGAGTGCTAGTTATAGGGATACATTTCTTCTTCATTATACAGCCTTAAAGTCACAGTGGAAATAAAATATTTTGCATGTTGCCAGAGGATTATGTTTTCCTTCCTAAACCAGGCGAATTAGGCTATTGTTGTGACAAATCATACTAACATATTGCTTCAGCAGGCCATAAGCTTCACAAATAGTATTTGTTGTATTATGACATACTTGTATTTTTCAGTGAAACCAATGAAAACAATATTATAGCACCCAGTAAAAGTCACTTTAAAATAGATTATTTCGAAATTATTTGTCTAAGTGCATGTATGTGTGCAAAAGCAAACAAAATCACATGCCCTGCAATTCCTTAAGGCATCAGGAAGGTGACAGACTATGACCCTTCCTTCTCCTTGTATTGCTCTGCAGAAAATTATCTAAGCACTGGCCAGAGCATTGGACATAATAAGCCACTTTTACCCATTGAAGTGACTGCATCATTTTCACTATGGGGTTAATTTGCTTCAGTTTCTCAGATTATTTTAATCAGAAACCTAGCCAGTTGTCAGCTGTAGCTTATTTTGACAGTCAATGACAACAGAGTGTTCCTTCAAGTTGTGGGAACATTGATTATGATGGTTATAGAGATGAGATAAAGTTATATGTACTTGTTCTCTACTATTTAATGAGTCATTGAAATTAATAACTGTCGAGTTCTTATCTTGCATTACAGCTAAGAAATACACTAGTTGTAGCCAACAGTAAGTTGAAAAGCTGGTTGTTTTGATAATGGATCTGTTGTTGCACTTGTGAGCTTATACAGTCATCACTCAGTCCCCAGAATTTTACTGTCTTTGTGTTCTTTAAAAATCTCCCAATATCCAGAGGCTCTTTTTAATTACTTGATTATACCCTGTTCCAACTTAATGGTTGTGTATGTATCTGTGTTAGCAGTAGTGTAATTCAATCATATTTACTTTTTTACTTTTTATTTGCATGGAATAATAAATTGATTAACATGGCAGCATAGGCCATTTTATCAATGACTGACTTACTTACTTAAAAAATAAAACCAGTACTGAAGAGAGACTTTGAAGCTTTAATTAACGTAAAATGTCTGAACATTTTATTAATCAATGATCTTACAATAAAACTATCGAATCAAGTACAACCTACCACTAATTTTACTGTAGCCCTTCATGGCACTTATCACTCTGGCTTTTGATTCAGTCTGATCCTCTTCCGTTTAAGCTTTTATTTTAAGCATCAAATGATGAATGTGAACTAGAACTACATAATAATTGCTTCGTGCTGGTTTTTCTTTGGTCATGCTGAAAAATTGCCTCTGAGAGGCCCTGTGTCAGAGCCTGTGCTGGCAGGATGCATTGTGTGAAATGCAGAAGACCTCCACTCCACCAGCAGCCTACCCTGGGTGACACTGAGTCTGCTTTGCTGGCTTCATTCAGGGGAACTTGATATTTCGAAACAAGCCATTGCCATATCTTTGCTTCACACATTGTCCTGCATGAGAAGTACTTGTGGCTTCAGGCTACAGTCCCTGATAAAACCGTGTGGGGAGAGACTTTAGAAGATGATGGAGCACTTTTAAGTCCTTTCTGAGGTTGGGTTTGTCTTTCTTTTTAGACTTCATGGCTGAGTATCTCTGAAAATTGTTTCTTCAGTTGTCATAGAAAAGTACCATAAAAAATCCCTCCCAGGTAAATAGATGTTTTTACACCAGTGTTCACTTGTCCTCCCAATCCGCACAGCCCAGAGCCATTCCCACTTCCCTGTTCCCTGCACACAGAGCAATACTCTGGTCAGTCAGGAAATCTCGCTGCTACAAAGAAGGCCGAAGAATTTGCTCCCCTCAAGAAGTCAATCTGATTGATTTTTCTTTCTGTGTCTATTGATTGCAAACCTTAAAGAACATTGCTATTGTCATGGTTGCCTCAATAAGGGAAGATGGAAAGGAGACATAATAACAATCTTCAGATATGTAAGAAGCATCTGGAAGGAGGACAGAGCAAACTCTTCCTCTCTTCCCCAGTGGACAGGGAGAGAGGTTTAGGGGATTAAACAGCAGCAAGAGTGATTTACGTTAGGCAATAGGAAAGTGTTCTCAGTGACAAAATGTTGGAAGAGATTGCTAAAGGAGACAAGGGATCCCTAGAAATGTGTCTGGACAAACTTCTCCAATTAATTGTTTAGCTATAAGTATGGTAGGACAGTGGGGTGATGTAAATGACCTCTCATGTGTTTCTCCACAGCTGGGGAGACCTCAGCACCTGCATGCTTGGTGGCATCAGCATAGCTTTGTGGACAACATCAGGCGGCAGCCGGGTACCTGCTCCTTTCCTGACTGAATGCGATGCTTTCCCACACCTGCAGCATCTGTGCTAATATTCTCCTCTGTTAAACCATGAGTAGGATGTTTCCATATTCAAGGTGTCCAGGTTCTGGCAGTGAAAGTAGCTCAGGCTGGGATGGTGTAGTGGCTGTTGTCAGGCGTCTCAACACCGTGTGCTGAAATGACATCTCATCATCACATGCAGGCAGGAAGCAGCAAGCAGGCGAGAGAGAAAATATAACAAAAAGGATTTCACTGTCTGCCAAGGGAACAGTCCATGTGCAAAATCCTGGCTGCTAAAAAGGTAGACAGCAGTGTCAGAAACGACAGCTTTGGATTTTTAGTGCCATCCTCTTATCTGAAATTTCATTACTTATCTATTAACTAATAACATGTAGGTGGATGCAAACATCACTTGATTATTTTCATAGATTTGTACTTATTAATTTTTTCTAAATAGCATGGTATTTCTGCATCTGCTTCTGCATTTATGCATCTAGGTTTCAGTTACCTCTACCACACTGGAAGCACATAATATTTTGTCTCACATTTTCAGTGGATGTTTTTTAAAAACTAGGCATGTTAAAAATGTGAATTAAAAATCACCCCTTTTATACTTTACCAAGAGGAATAAGAATTGCCAGCATCTTCCTCCATTTCTGTTTCACCTCTGGATCTAAATTCACACATTTCTCTTTTGCTCTTAAGAAATTTCCATAAATTTACTTTGTGGCAGTTGTAGTAAACTGTAGCACTTTAGAGAAGACCTTCTGTGTTTTCTTTTAACATGGATCCTGTTCCCAGAAGGATTCATGCATAAGAAAAAAGAAAATCACGCTACGTTTTTTCATTAAAATTTCACCTAGATTTTAAGCACTAAACTGATCATAGCCTGAAAACTTCTGAAAAATGAAAATCTCCTGAGTTTTATCCAACTTACAGCCTTGCAAAAATGTTGGAACCCAGCCACTTTTGTAAGAAATATTCTACGTAAAACTCCATTTTCCTGATGAATAAGATTTGGAGGTCATGCTTGTCACCTGCTTACCCAGTTCCTCAGGCACATTAGAAAATTATTGTCTTTAGTCAGAGATACTGAGGGTTTTGGAGAAGAATAAGCAAGCCCATTGCAGAAAACGCTCCATGGCCTGGGACTCAAGGCTTCTCTCTGGGGAATGCTTTGTGGTGTGCTGTTGCATTCTTCTGTATCTTTAGATCTCCCTCATTTTATTTCAAGATTTATTTGACAATAATGCCATTTTGTTTTACAGAGAGACATACAGACACAATGAACTCACCAGGCTGGTGTGGGGCCCTGGAAAATATCTGCAGCAGCAGCAGAGCAACATGCTAAGAGTGAACTGCAAAGCAAACAAATTCTGATGCAGAGGACCTGATGTTCCTGATATACAAGTTTATGGAGGTTTTACTTCAGACCAGCTCTAGTCTGGTCCATTCCCCCTTTTGTGGGTGGAACCCCGTGGATGTGCCCCTGATCTGCAACATCTGATTTAGTCTGATCCCTGAAGAACTCAGCTTGTGCTTTCCAACACTGCTTCACAAAGCATGCTAAAGTGGGACCTGCAGTTCAACAGCACCCTCCTGATCTGAAGGGGAACACTAGCACAGCTGCACCCTGAGCTTTCTTGGGGTACTCCTCAACACAGGAGTAACGGAACCGCAGTGGAGTCCAGTGGCAAGTATAGGCCATTTTATTCATTTAAGCTATCGTGGCAAAAGTTATCTTTCTTCCAAAATAAGCTGTGACTTTCTTACTAGTGTTCTCTAATACACCTGTCCTGGCTGTACAGATATGTTAGTGACCCCTTTCTTACGCAGGGAAGGAGCATTCCACAGTGAACAGTGCTTGGTTACATCTCCAGCAACATCCATGGGAAGCTGATATGAGGAAAGTGCCCAAATACCTTTGCAGATCTCAGACGTGCACCCTATGGCTGGTGTTATGTGGTGGCACACAGTGGATAGAGTTGGAGATGTGACAACTGTAAACCTGGGCTTTCCAGACCCGTGTAAAGCAAAATAAACTCCACATCTCCCACCTTCATGATGGCAACTCTCAACCAAGGCGCAGCAGCATTTTACATTGTGATTACTTGGTCCTTTGTGTTCATTGGACTTTGACTGCATTTCATGAGATCATCCACAAAGTGAAACACCGGTATCAGCTAGTGAAAACTCTCAGCCGAGACTGGAGGGCTATTCTTTCACCCACCAGTGAATAATGCAACAAGACAAATTTCTTTCCACATGGCAATGTCTACACAGGATTTTAGCAAGATTTCATTCACTTCTCTCAATTTACAGGTCTGGTGAGTTCAGATCAATGTAAAACAAGCATGTCTATCAATGTATGCACACAGGCTTTTCGGTAAGAATGTGACCATATGCAGACATTCTGCCACAAATTAAATGACTCCTTCATAGATAAGACAGTCATTGGAGCTTCCTGCATGGAGTCCCAAATTTGCATCCTATTTAATGATCAGACACTGTAAAATGGCATTTTAAATGTATTTACATCTTTCAAACATCTGGTGCATACTGCTGATGTGCAGCAAATGACTAACATGTATTTGTTTTGGAGCATAATGCCACAGCCTCACTATTTAAGAGAGACTATATGCAAAAGAACATCCCAAACAAAGGCTTATCGCTGAACTTACCTGTCACTGCCCTTTACTCATTTGTTGAAACAGTATTTATGTATTTGCATAACTAAGCTGCTCAGCAGCAATCAAAACCATCGCTATCCTGCTATCATTAGTTTTTGCCTCATTTATGCAAAAAAACATTTACATGGGTGAGCAATATGGATCTTGCCTTTTCCTATGCTTCAAAATTGATAGCAAAGGAGAGAAGCTTTTGTCAGAAGTGTTTAGTCATTTTGGAACCCAAGAGTTATTTCTATAAGTTTTGGCTAAGCAATTTAAATATTTCTTTATCTTTCTCAGTTGCAGTCTAAACATGAAGTTTCTGATGCTTTAGCATTTCTGCAAAAATAGTAGTACTGCATCTTCTCCCTTTATTTTAATGTCTTCTCCCTTTAATAACTTATCTCCAGCAATGGTTAGTCGTAATACAAAATCATATTATTTCAGTATGACAAGATTTGTTTTCCACAAACCAATTTTGATTTGAAACATTTTTATTTCTATCTTTATAATCAAATCCTATTCTCACAATTCAACATTTTGTTTTGCTTCCAAATAGTTCTGATATGCTTGTAATATCCAAGCTTCCTGCTACAGGTTTTTAAAATGCTGACATGCCATTGACTTTCTTCCAGTCTTCTGGGAACTGCTAGAAGTTTTGCAATATGCTGAATATCACCATTTCTGCTCCTCAGTTCTCTTCACTTAGCTGCCTTAAAAATCACAGGTGCAGGTTATCCAGACCTGCTGATTTTAAATGTTTGATCCTTGTAGCTGCTGTTTAACATCCTCTAGCTCCATGCTTGGAATGACAGTCCGCAGAGGGAGCTGTGATATCATCAGATTTATGTAGCACAAATAGCACACATACTTGACCAAAAGGTTTTATCATCAGAGGTAGCCCAGTTTAGACATAAAAGGCTTAGCACTATTTCTGAGTGCTGGTCCACTGATCTACAGCATATATATATACATCTCAAAATCAAGCTCATTTTTCACTTTTGTAAATAAATAGTCCTTCTTCTGTGAGAGCTGAAAGAAAATCCTGTGAGCATGAAATGGATGAGTACCTGAAGCTGAAGGAAGCCTTGGACAACTGCTTGGAGATGCCAAAGGTAGTTTGGTCCATCTCAGTAAGATGTGAACTGTGATGGTGAGGGACACTAATTCTTACCTCAGCATGGGTAATAAACTTCTCTTGAAGAAAAGAGTCCACTTGACTTTTGTTAGAGTGTTAATATAATTACCCTGGTAGTGCTTTCCATGAGGATGAGCCATGTAAGAGCTATGTCCCCAGCGTACCCAACACAAAGGTCTGTCTCCTCTGGCATGGTCTCCAGCCACCTACCAGCAAAACTGTGACTTTGAGCAGACATAGCTGAACAATTTCAAATGTCTTGATATGGAGGGGGTACCTCACTGTCATCTACTCTTTTTGATGGTGGTGTGCTTCCACTTTCTCTTCCCACTTGCCTTGGCAGGTGTATTTTCCTCCAAGACATGGTGAGAACATGAGTAACCTGGCACATGGCCATCTTTGCCTCTCTAGTCAGAGTGGCCAGATCCCTGTCCCACATGGTGTGGGAGTCAGCACGTGTCCAGAATAAGAGGCCTATCCAGATTTCTAGACAGAGCTAAACATCTTCTGTACTACCGCTACTCAGACAAACACACATAAAGTCTAGCATGGCAACAGCTAACATGCCTCTGTCCCCAACACACACACGCTGTTTGCAAGTGGATAAGGGGAGTTTGGTAAGTATATGGGTCTAAGCCATATATTGTAGACACTCAACGATGGTGACACCACAGTTTATGATGAGAAAATAAAAGACAGCTCTGGCTGACAGTTCAGGCAGTGCTAAATGTTGCATACTGTTGATGCTATTTTGGTTTAATGTGGTCTACCTCAAATACGTAATGCTGGGCATTATGTTTTGTGTACAAACCCTCCCCAAAAATGGCTCCTTTTAACATTTGAGGCAAGTCATGTGACTTAAAAATTTCCCATCATGCAGGTCTTGGCAGAGCTTTTGTCTTTGAAGTGAAACAAAACTGCAGCTGATAGAGAATGTTTTGATGAAGCAGTTTCTCATGAGAAAGTGTGGATTCATAAACATGGAAAATTTTCATGGAAACACGTGAGGCAAGAAGATAGTTCAGGACCAGGATAGAAATTCTGGGTCAGAGGGAGACTGCCACAATGGTTTAAGTGATACCCTTTCAGGTAGTATCCTCTAGCATATCTTGGGTAGTGAAATACACTCAGGCAGATCCAGCACAGTCAAGTGTTCATTCAGTGTTTGAAAGTGGCAGTTAAAGTATTAGATGGAAAGTTTTTCAGCACAGAACTGGCTTTAGGTGTTGTTGATCAGCGGGGCACAGATTTTTGTTTCTGAGAACTGAATTCTGGTGAGACTGACTACTACTGAGCATTTCCTGTGGATAAGCCTTGATGGTTGATGAGAAGCTTGACAGGGTTGCAGCCCAGAAAGCCAACCGTATCCTGACCTGCACTTAAAGTGCGGTCAAAGCACACACAGCAGGTCGAAGGAGGTGATCCTGCCCCTCTACTCTGCTCTCGTGAGACCTCATCTGGAGTATTGTGTTCAGTTCTGGTGTCCTCAATGTAAAAAGGACATGGAGCTGTTGGAGCAAGTCCAGAGGAGGGCCATGAGGGTGATAAGAGGACTGGAGCACCTGTCATATGGAGACAGGCTGAGAAAGTTGGGGCTGTTCAGCCTGGAGAAGAGAAGGCTGCGTGGAGACCTCATAGCAGCCTTCCAGTATCTGAAGGGGGCCTACAAGGATGCTGGGGAGGGTCTCTTCATTAGGGACTGTAGTGGTAGGACAAGGGGTAATGGCTTTAAACTTAGACAGGGGAAGTTTAGATTAGATATAAGGAAGAAGTTCTTTACAGTGAGGGTGGTGAGGCACTGGAATGGGTTGCCCAAGGAAGTTGCGAATGCTCCAACCCTGGCGGTGTTCAAGGCCAGGTTGGACAGAGCCTTGGGCAACATAGTTTAGTGTGTGGTGTCCCTGCTCATGGCAGGGGGGTTGGAACTAGATGATCTTAAGGTCCTTTCCAACCCTAACTATTCTATGATTCTATGACTCTAAGTTGTTTGCCCTATGCTGGCTAGGGAAACTTCCCATGTCAAGTAATGTTTGCCACCTGCAACAAAGCAGCAATGCATTCCTTGTCCACTTTTGCAGGTCATTCAACTACACATCATATCAAAGAGGCCCGTATATTATGGAGCTGAAGACTATCAACTGGCATCAGTGGAGTGTGACTGAAAGTATTCACAGAGACACCTAAAAGTGAACACCACCAAAGGTGCTGTGGGAAGAAGCATCCTATAATTTTGTCTTGCTAGTCTTGCTGAATCAAGCTTCTCCTCCAGTTAGCCTCCCGTCACTCATGCAGCCCATGAGCCACTCATCTGTAGCCATAGAACTACCTGAGCCCCAGAGGCACAGACAGGACTGCACCAGAGCAAATTAGTCTATTTGAGAGTCTAGCAGATGGCTGAACGACCTCTGTAGCTGAGCTTGGTTCTGTCCTGACAGCTCTGGGTGCAGACACAGCTAACGCATGACTGCCCTCACCAAGGTGTCAAGCCCACAGATTTTCATCAAAGGGCATCTGCGTAATCAGTACTTTCTGATAAATGCTAGAGCCATGGAAAAATCCATCTTTAGAGCTTTCCTCCAAGCCTTGTATCAAAGATAACTGGAATAGGAGGCACCAAAGGCTGCACATTTGTGGGATCTTGATATGAACAAATCTCAGACTCCATAAGAACAGGGATAAGAACATGCTGGTAACTTTCCTCACAGTTGACTCTTCCACATGGGATCTCATTGATGAACAAACTTCAAGTAGGGGTTCTAATAAATGTCTGCCCACATTCAACAATCCTTTAGTCACAACAAACTCCTGTTTTCCAAGACATCTCTAATCCCTGAGATGTTCCTTAGCATCATCCCTAATCTCAGCAGCCTGAGCTGGTTTACAGTGAGGTCTCCAGGTGGGCAGAGGAGCAGATGCAGCTCCATGTCCAGCCCCACTGAACTTGTCCTGTATCTGAATGATGGGCCCTCAGATGAGCTTAAAACACTGAACTGCTTTTTGAAGGTCAAAAAGTCAGTCCCCAGCTTCAGGAAGAATTCACCCCTTTGGTCTCTGGGCCTTACAATGAAAGGGCAAAACTATTGTCCTCTTGACAGCTTCCCTTTCTCTCTATTTTCTGGGAGGATACTTGTTTAGGAGTACAGTGTTTGTTTTCTCATCCCTGCAGACAAAGCAGTTAGCCTTTTCCTCTACGTAAAGCCTCTTTGATTGAAAGCAGTTAACATCAATCATTGAAGTCTTAGAAGAAACATGCTCTTTGGCATTGGGAAGATGTGTCCTGTTGTATTCTGTAACAGGTTGGAGCATTAACTATCCATACAGCCTCCTGCCTTGTTTACATTACAGAAGCGAGTGAGTATTCCTGCACAAATTTCAAAGGTGAGGAATATATCTTTTATTTGCTTAAGTCATGATTACTGCACTGCAATGTACCACTGCCCAAAACAACTGCACCTGAAAATACATATCCAATTTGATATATATTCATAATAAAGTGTATTTAACTGCAAAGATACATACGTCTGAAGGTATACTTGCTACCGGAAGAATACATGAGCCTTATTGCCACAGGCTCTGGAGATGCAGAGAATCTCCAGCAGTCCAATGACAAAATAGTGATTAATTATACCCACATTTCTAAAGTATCTTTACATACTTCAAAGGGGGTTGCTACAAAGGGTCTTCAAAAATTAGGGCTCCTCCTCAGGCATGCAGACAAGAAAAGAGAAGAGCATGTCTAAAGACTTGGCACTCTGTGCATAAAATGTGCTTGTTTATTTATTTATGCTAATTATAAATGATATCAACAATAATTTATTAAATTCACGAAGTATCAAGTAGAGGAATCTTATGTAGAGGATTTTGAAACAGCAAGAAAAATGAACGAGAATAAGCTGCGTATCTCTCAGATACCTGAAGGTGTTGCAAAAACCAGAATTGTGGCAAATCTGGAACTCCTTATGGGGTCAGGCAATATTGATTTAGCTGAATTCATTGGTATAAGAAACCATACCACGATTGTGTGTCTGGAACAGTTATAGAGTCTATAAACTTTTCTAAAGAGTCTTGAGTTCTCATGCCCAGACCACAGCACTACAAACAAAGAATTACCGTGTTTTGGAAAGTTTTTCCCATGGAGGAGAAAAAGCTTTTTGGTTGTGAAAACATTATACATGTCCAGTTTGGTTATGCGTGAGCCCTGCAGTTTTCAATTTGCATAGCAATTTTTATGCCCAAACTATAATGAATTAATTTTTAGATTAAGACTTTGTAAGGCACTGTATCAAACACTGCTGCTGTTTTTAATTCAAATTACAACTACCATGTTTTCTTCAGCTGCTAATTTACTGAAAGAATTAAAAGCCAATGAAGAAAACTACTGAGTTTCCCAGGCAAGATTTGATCTTTATGAGTAAATGCATGCATAACTTTCATTCTTATTAAACGCTGCTGAGCATCCAAAGATGATGAAAATTAGGCTATGTCTTCCGGATATCAAATGTGTAACTCCAAGGCAAAGGGCGCTTTGAGGACATATCACACAGATGCTGGATCTCTGAGCTTGACATTAATCGTATTTTTTATGTCATGCTTCACGCTTGCTGTATTGCTACATTATTTGCATTATGCAGTAAGCCTCAGTCATAAACAAATATATCTGAAAATCTGTATTGTGAAAGCTCAAGAACTGCTTGAAGACATAATCTATACTGCAACACTTAGATGCACTGGAAAACTGAGTAATTGCTGGAAACATTTTGAACTTTGCAGCAATTTCACTCTTCTTCCACCTTTTCCTTTGTTATCACTTCCCTTTGATTGAAACTCTTATTATTTTAGAGATGCCTGCAAAATGTGTTCTGCAAACCCATATTATGTTTTCCTCCAAAACTAGGTCTGCTGGAGACACACAACATATGCAGAGGGAAAGTTAATAAATTACAGCATATCTGAATCCAAATATGACAGACAGTTCCTGAAAAAGCTGTGAATGCCTGGAGGATCTTCCCCAGCACGTTATGATGCTGGACATGTTTGAATCAGCAGTTCAGTGACTGAGAAAGGTAACTTCAAATTTCTTTACAAAAACTTCTGCAGGAAATAGACGCTGCAGAATCAAGCTGCTGCAGATGTATGACAGCTTTATCAGCCAGAAGATGTAGGAATTTGGAAGTTAATGAAGGTTTTCTCAGATCCTGTGATGGAACAAATGCTGGACTTGTGGCTTGTTGCCTTATCGCCAAGAACTCAGAGGGCCAGAGTCCAGCCTTGTGTAGCATCACGGAGCATGGATCTACCTGTGCTCTGAGAAGGGCTTTTGGAATGTGTGTCTCCTCAGCAGTTTCTATCTAGGAATTATGAAAAGTCTTTCAAAACATGGTCTTTCTGGTGCAAGAGTTCAGTTAAGAAAAAAATGAAGAAAGACACTGTGTGGTTCATGTATAAAAACTAATTACTGCCACCTTTCCATGTACACATCTATGTTCCTGGCAGCAGCCAACCAGCCCTACTCATTAAAAAGACCCCATAAAATTCAAATCAATTTGGGCAAATGAGATTCAAGCAATACGGCTGCCCACAGGCTCCACCATCACATCTGGAGGAAAAGACATAATTATTAGCTTCCTTTATTCCAACCTTGCACCAGGGGTACGAAAGGCCAGGACAAATGATCAGCAAGTCATTTATAGGACAGCACTGCTTTCCAAGCTTGAGTGAGCTTGCAGCAGCTCTTTGCAGGTCACCAAACCTGGCAGTAACTCAGCTGTTTATGCTAATATTTGAGGTTGCAGCAGGATTCCCATGGGGAAGCTACCACAACTCTATCCTATGATATTAACAATGAAACAACCCTGCCAAAGTGCATCAGCAAGAAGAATAGCTGCTAGAATAGTTATTTCTATAATCTGACATCAGTTTTAGTAAACTTTGTCTGTCTAATGTGCCCAGTGGGATTTTGCAGAGGTTAAATCCTTCTCACACACAACTGCGGCCTTGGGTTTTGCTTGCAAAAGAAAAAGAATTGGACTAATGTCATAGTTTCTTAATCAACAGCTTCCTAAAAATGTGAGTAGGAATTGCACCAGATACAGATCCATATTAATATGATCATAATATGATCATAATTTATATTATGGTACTAAATCATTTTCTGTTCTTTTCATCTGATTTGTGTGTTATCACTTTAAAACGTGTGCTGTGTGTTATTAGTATGCAACTTAATCTTTAGCACATAATCCATAAGATTTAAACACAATGCATGCTCACTTAATTTTGGTTATAGCTTCTGTGACATTTATACTTACTTTCCTTTTTTCTACGCTGATCAGTTAAAAACGCCCCCAAGCATTTTGCAGTTTATGTCTGTGTGTTTGTTTCTATGGAATTACACATCTCATGTTGCAAGAAAATATATTTATCTGGAGACTTAATAGCTGTTTGGTTGTTTTTTTTTTTTATCCTGCAGATATCAACAAACCCAAACCTCTCTGTTTCCCTTTCACATTAAAAAAAAAACCAAAACCAAAAGCAATTCTCTTGCTGTTAATGAACATTATTACTGGTGTTTTCAGCCCCTCAATTTAATAGTCATATCCTGTGTTTACAACTCTTTCTTCAGAGAACAAGGGCACAAAGCATCTCACATAGGAAGAGCCTATGACAGATTGCCCCTTTGCTAATGGGGGCTCCAGATAAATGACTGAAACATTAACATCAGAAATGGATTGCCTAGACCTAAATTTTTCCCACTTCAAAGCCTGAGGGTAACTAGATCAATTCCCAAATATATCTTCCTTCTTTCATTTCCTTACTGTGTCACCATCACGTGAAACTTTTAAAGGGTTAGATTAGAAATAATTAAGAAACTCTTATAACCCTTATTTATAACAGCACATAGAAGCCAAAAAAAAAAAAAAAAAAAGATGAAAGAGACCAAAAAGAAATGGGAGAAGTCCCCTCTGCTTAGTAGATAGGAAACAGGTCAAACAAAGAAGGCAATTCATGTGTTTCTGGGAGAGACTTCCCAGGGTTAGCAGAGATGGGAATAGAGGTATTTACTTTCTCCTACTTGGATGTTAACTCCAAGTCAAGATGGGGAGCAGCCTCCCGCATTCAGCTCACAGCAGCATCCCACCCTGAATGCTGGCAGAGATGTTCATATTTATTAGGAGCTGAAACACCCTGGGAAAAGTCCTCACCACTTTTAGCTTTTGAAAGTTACTATCAGTGAGGCAGTGTGACAGAAGAAGGGGCTGGAGAGGTGGATGGGAGGCTGGGAATGAGAAAGGAGAGGTTGGAAAGGACAAAAATGTCAGCAAAGTGAGGCAGCAGGTGGAGGAGGGGAATGGGTACCTCCTAGCCATCAGTAATGCACAAGACTGAGCTCAGGTCTTGTCCCACCATAGAGCATGGCTCTCTGAGACAGACGCAGGAGCTGCAGAGACCCTGAGTAACACAAGATATTGTGAGGAACCTCCTGAGCCTCCCTGTGAGTCATGTGTCGTATTAAAGGTAGAAATCTAAGACTATAATTATACGCTTTGAATATTTTACTTTTTCTACAGCTAAGAAAGCACAGTCATATGCCTCTCAATCAGCTCATATCCAGTCTTTAATCAACACTGACTAGTGCCAGAGGCATCAAAGTTGCAGATGCTACAGCCATCCTCTGTGTCACAGGCAATGCTCCAGGTCTTTAATACCACCTGGGGGAGGAATTCAGCCCTTAACTTCTTTGGGAGGCCCTGCGGACTAAACATCATGCTGAAGACAATACTTCCATAGGGGCTGAGTTTTTGATCTGGGCCATCAGTGGCTGAGAAATTCACGCAATATTTGGAGGATTTTAGCTAAATGCAGTTTAACCTCTCTGAGTGTGGAAACTGCAGCGCTGGTTACAGCAAGAGATACTAGTCATACTCTGTTTCTTTGTCCAGCAAACCCAAAAAGCAAGTGATTTTCAAAACTTCATATTTTGCCATTGGCTTTATTCACAGACAACAATGATACGTTTGAAAGCATAGCAAAGTTGTACATAAAGTACATACCTATATGCAACGTGTGGCCCTCTAAAGGCATACTGTAAAGGAATTTAGACCCAGCATGTAGTTTGGTAAAAATAACTGGTGCATTGATATATTAACAAACTGAATATTCTAAAAGGAAAAAAAATATTTGTTGCATATTTTCTGCATATTATTTCCATGTGGAAAAGTGAACATCACTTCTGCACTAATTGTGTTGGTTTAAGCTCCTAATCGCAGCGTTAGCTGGGTCCAAAATTTTCACTGGAATAATGATGTGAAGGGGGAGTCAATAATACACAGATCTTAGCAACCCAGTCGTATTTTCAAATGCTGCTGGGCTGGCAAAATTGTTCTTGGTGTTGCAGCTTCTGTGCAAAAAACTGGAACAAGCTCTAGTGGGAAATCACTTTATTTTGGTGCAAGCAGTGGTTCTTCATGAGAGTTTAATGGCATTTCTCTACCAAAAAAATCCCACTTCTAGTGTAGAAAAGACTTTGTAGTCGATTCATTATTTTTTTTCAGAGATGTCTTACAATTCCACATTGTACTTGCATGTCCTAACTCTAATGACATTCTAGTTAAAAGTAAAAACATTCCCTGCTGCCTGGTTTGATTTAGCACAGAAATTAGATACAGTTTGTTTAAAAAAGAACTTTTAATTGTAACTCAAAATAGAGTGAAATGGCATAAAAACTGATGTCACGGTCCAAAAATATGATTCTATTTTGAACATCTAAACGATGTCTTACAAATGTTCAGATTATCATAAAAGTAAAAGAGAATCAGAAGAACAGTGAAACTGCTCTTTTATAGACTAAGCAATATCTATAATCATTTGCTTAACAAAAAGATGCCCTCTAAAAATACACTTGCTGTTAAAATTGAGATACTGTTGCACACTTCACTTAAAAGGAGTTAGCAAACATTTTCCTTTTTATCCAGCTGCAATCAATCAAATAGTCCAAGAAGGCTGTGAATGAATATGAGTTAAAGTTGTCTGTGAAAAACATAACAAGTGGACCCTTTTCAGAAACATCATACCTGAGAATGTAAAGTCTACTAGCAATTTGTACACAAATAGTTCATTTCCTTCCAAGACAGGTTTACTTCTGATGATGCTATTTAATGTGATAACAGCAGCATAAACAGGTCATACAACCCAGGGTACCACCTGGAAATGCCCCCTGCAAAGAGGATGATGAGGATGGTGCACAGGCAGCACCAAGGCTCTGCTCCCAGCCTGCCGGTGAGCTGATACAGATGCGACAGCTTTGGGTGTACATTGGAGCACACTCAAGAGCTAGTGCCAGGAGGAAACCCCTTTCTGAAACACGTAACGCTGACTCTCTGTTGTGTGGAGCTTCTTGAGGCCAGACCCTTGCTGCAGATGTAGGGAAGGTAATCCTGTAGTATTTTTACTGCTTAAGGAGCCATCTCCACCCCCTCCCCTGCTCTTGCCCCAGAGTGCATCCTGCTTGGTGATGCTCTGCATCTGCCAGCAAAAGGTTCAGTGCAGATGAGCTGAGAAGAGTGTTCACTGTGTTCCCTTTAGTACATCTGGGAAAAAGGAGCTGCAATTTATCTCATGCATGTTTGGAATAGGGAAATTAAAAAAATCTATGTGGAACCACAGTCTAGCTGAAGGAACTGAAAACTTTATCAGAGGGAGTGAACAGAAGTTGTCAGCTCCAGGAGACTACAAAGACCTAGAAAATAACTGCATGGGCTGCAGACCACAATGCACAATTGACAGTGGTGTTAATTTAAGCAACCCTGTTCTCCACCTCCCTTTTTTGTATTATACCAATGCTTCAGCTGGGCTAGTTCGCTGCCTGGATCCATGACGTGGCCACACACACCTTTGTCTAGCACAACAGAGAGAGCTGAGCATGAGTAAATCACAGACAGGGCAGCACAACCACTTTATGAGGTGCTGGAGCATCACAGTAATGCAGGGAGGCAGAAAGCTCTTGTACTTACACTTACTGCTGCTGCTAGTCCAGCTTACCCATACTCAGCTATACCCTGTCTCACTGGGTTACAATTACTCCTAGGGAAATAAGCATGGCACCTTGCACCAGTAGAGGAATTCTCCTACAAATACAGTTGCTGGGCTTGCAGACTCCATCAGGAAATACTCCTCACTCCACATCACTGTTAATGGGCGGCTGACCATTTAGGCAAGGTGTTAGTGGGAAACTAAGTGAGGGCACCTGCAACCCACAGCCTTTCTGCTGTGTTGGTTTTGATGCAAAGAAAGGAAAGGAGTTTCAGGAAGGTGGACATACCAGCCAGCTAACCAGGCTTACAGGCATACTGGAAGTGACACACGCTAGAGATGCTCACTAACTGCTTTGGGACACTAATACCTAGCTCTTACCTTGCCCTCACTAGTCACAGAGCACAACACATTATAAAGGAAGTCAGTGCACTTTATAGCTGGAGACACTGTGGCACAGAGGAACTTCACTGAAGTTCTCCAGTGGGGCAGTGCAAGGGGGGGCTCCTTGTATCCCAGTGCCATATGGCAGCTGCAAGGTCCTTTTTTTTTTTCCCCACTGAGCAAGACCTGCAGACCTATTGAAGTCTGTGCCATTCCCAGCTGGAAACAGTGAAGTGATATGAAATGTAGCTGGTAGTGATGCAAGATCTAGACACATCTGTGCTTGTGACTGAGTCTCCTTGTCTAAAAATTTTGTTAGTTCTGCTTTTGGATTTCTTAACTATAGAGGAAACTTACTGATTGTATTTGTCCATCTTTCTGGATTTTAGGCACCTAAAGGAAATGCCTGTTAACCTTTGAGACTAAACAGCACATGCAAATATATTTGCAACATATGCAAATATCAGTCACATAACAGTGAGATATCTGCGAGATATCTGTCTAAACCAGTTGTCTAGATTCCCTCTGAGGAGGAGAAACATATCTCCAGAAGATAATTCATCCCACCTGCACCAGACTGGGTGACACCAGAGGTACTGCATTTCTGCACTGGATATGGACAACACCTAGTCTTCTAGCTTAGAACGAGGTGAATCAGCCTCACCTGGCTCATTTCCATAGGGATCCTGTCTTCATTAAAGAACTGAGAAAAGCAAAACTCAATGAGTTGTCAATCAAAAACATTTTATCCAATGTAGCTGACCACACAGCAATATGACATGAATACAAAATGAGTGGACATTTGATCCAGGACCCTGTTATTGCGTTGAACATAGGCTGCAGTTCTGTTTTATTGGTGGCTAATAGCATCAGACAAACTGTGATGGGCTGCTGCTTCTGCATATCTCCAGTGTTTGTTTGCAGAAGGATTTCTGAAATGTTTGGAAAGGAACTTGAGATGCTAATGTTCTTCCAGGCTTTCAAGGGTCAAAACGACACATGCTTTATCAGATGATTGTGCTAGAGAAACTGAGAAATCATCTGTGGAAGAAGATGAAAGAAGAATCCTAAATATTATTTACAACATTTTCTGCATATTTCTGTTTATCAGCTGTACAGTGTTTGTGCAGTGAGAATTATTAACATGGCACTGAGGTTCTGCAGATAATAATACCCCAAGATTTAACCCCAGGTTGAGACTCTGACTCAGATTCAGCAAACAGCACCTGTTAAATTTGCCTTTGAAAGGAGCTACCCTACCGTGTTATTTTGACTTCTTGTCACTGCCATAAATCCAGTGCACGTTGACAAAGACTAATGAGTGGACATTTGCCACAGCCACATCCTAATTGCTATACTAATTTCATCCCCAAAGCCCCAAACAAATGATCTGCTACTGACACATGAACTCGAGCAAAAGCTGGGGTGGTGGTGGGGGAAGTTGCCTGCTTTCCGAGGTGTAGCAAGATAAGCAAGCTGTTTCTGGGCTGACATTGTGTTAACAATGGGCCATATGTGGGGTCTACAGAGAGGGCTGGTAACACATCAGAGATCATGCATTTAACAGATTGTATCTATAACCAGCATCTTGTATAACATTTAATATAAGGATAAATAAAGGCGACGGCAGCAGCAGCCTGGACTGGGCACAAAACAATTGGCCAGCTGACGTGAGGCAGGGGAAATAGCTCTGAGATAACCAAGATATCCACCCCTAGGAGGAGCCAGCTGCTGCCTTGCATTGTTTAAACTGCCCTGGCTATTTAGGTATCCATCTACAATGGGAAAATCACCTCTAAGTACCTTCACACCTGGCTTCAGATAGAGGCATCATGGCATTTACTTCGGTATTTAAAGGCCAGGTCCTGTAGAATACAAGGGTTTGCTTTTGCGAGGTGCTGGTTTTGGCAGCAAGCCAGCCTAAGTTTCTTCTCATTGCTCGCTCTCATTAGTTTTTCTCCCTCAGTTTGGCGGTAGACCTGTTTGCAAAGCCACACAGTAAACCAGATCACAGTCTAGATTATGGGTGAAAAATAACTTTTCCTGTGGTTCCTCAAAATAGCTGTGACAGCAAAACAAAGAGCTAGCAAGTTAAAGTGCCGCAGCAGGGGACAGAAATAAGGAGAGAAGGGTCAGGACTTTCCTAAGCCTATTTCATGGCCAGTGTCTTGCAAACCAATGTGACAAACACACAGAAGTAGTTTAGGATGGAGGCAGACACAGAAACCACACTATCAGCTGTGAAAGCTGAGTCCCAGTGGAGGCACATCCCCTCGGCAAGAAAGGCTGTATGCCTAGAGGGGTAACGGCTCGTAAGCTGACATTTACATTTGCATTATTTCCAACAAGGAGCAGATGGCAAAGGGATGCTCCATAATTTCTTATGTGAACCCCAAAGAATCCCAAATCTCAGTTTTAGTTGGACACTTTCCAGTCCCAAACTGGTCCTGTGTGCTGCCAGGTGACAGCAAGACTCCACAGGCAGTTAATTAAGGAACCTAGGACAGGGAAGAGAGACCGTGAGATATAAACGTCTGTAGGATTTAAAATAGGCAGAAGTGAAGGCAGGGCTTCTCCAATGAAGGCACAAAGAGACGGTGAGCTCTGAGAACACACCTTGGTGCAACAGCAGAGTCCTCTGAGCAGGGGAACCTGAACACAAGCTGGAGACTGGCATTGTGCATGGTCGGCAACAGGGATTACAGGTTTGCCGGTAATGCTCTTGAATTTGGAAGCAGAAACAACTCATAAGAGGGAACTGGCTGAATATATCAAGACAAAACCAGATATGATCTTTAAAATATATATTTTTTATACTAATGCGGTTGTTTATGTTGCATAGCAGACAGATATGTACAGAAAAATGCACAGAAATATCTAGATAAACATTGCACACCTGAGTAATGCATCATTTCAATATCAACTCAATAAAAGGACTGAGATAGAATAGGAAACGGGTCCCAGGAAACATCCTGGAACTCGTTTGGCTGAATTTGAGCATACTGAACTGATATGGCCCTACTAAATCTGCTAAAACTCAGAACAGCAGGAGAAAAAAGGAAAAGCAGATATCCTATTTAACAGAATGTTGCTCCTTAAGATCCAAAGTTGCAAGCCTTCTAAAGCTTGATGATTTCATTAATATCAGCAAGCCTCACAACACCTATCTCACAGGGACAAAATACTATCTTCACAAACTGATTTTTTCTTTCTGGCTACCCAGCCCAGTCAAACTTTCAAAATTTGCATTTTGATGACTTACGAAAAATAATAATTCTTAATTAATTAAAATTAATAATTGATTTATTAAAAACATTGGTTTTCAAGGCCAGGTTAGATAGGGCCTTGAGCAACATGGTCTAGTGCAAGGTGTCCCTGTCCATGTCAGAGGGGTTAGAACTACATGATCTTAAGGTCTTTTCCAACCCAAACCATTCTATGATTCTATGAAATGAATCAAGAGGCAGTCCTAGGCCTTCCCAGGATCCCAGGCAGCCAGCATGCACTGGGAAGGTGGTTGAAAGTGTCTTCAAAAGCTCACTTAAACTATGTAACAGGCTACATACAGAAATTTCCAAAAGTGACTGCACCATCCCAGTTTAAAAACTCTTACAAAAAGACTGAAAAAAAACTTCTACAGGTGAAAAAACCAGAAGATCGGGTGATAAATGTGATGAGCATGACCTTACTAATGGGGAGGCACCTTTGACTACCCTTTACTCTCCCAGTGGTGTTTATGTTTTTCTAGCTGTCTATCAGCACTGTGGGCTTGGGGATTATAATATACACTGCATTTGCAAATACACGTAGCTGAAAAAAAAAGCCCTAAAGGCTTCTGGCAGTACAAGATAGCCATATGAAATTGGAATAAGACTGATAAGAAAATAATCTCTTAGAGACTTTTGGTTACCAAGAACTGTGAAGATAGATTGTAATGAAAACGTAAATATGTATATACCTGCTGTGTGGTACCCTAAGACACTGCAGCATTGCCTCGGCAAGGGTTACCTACCCTATAAAGAAGGGCAACATCATCTACAGCATTTTAGTTTAATAGGGGTTACTCAAAAAGATGCAGAGACAGAAGTGAGCGGCAATGGAGAGGCTGTTAGCCCTGTGGATACTTAACCCACCTGCAGCAAACTGCAAGCCTTGCTTTACCAAAGCTGGGAGTTACCCACTCAGAGACAGAGATACCATCTCAAAAGTGCCTTGCTCGCTAAGAAGTTCAGTTGCCTATGGCCATCATGGGACTTGAACAAAACTGAGCAGAAACTGAGACAAGCTTTGCAAAGAAGCAGCTAGTGAGACCAGGCTTCCTGGTCTTTCTATGAAAAATAGTAAATGGGTCACATGTGCAGCCCGTTTACTATTTTAAGAACCATCTTCTCTGACATGCTCTGAATCTACTAAATAACAGTAATTTTTAAGGCCAGACACTGATATCCTTGTTCCAGATAAGGTGGCAGGGTTGTGACAAATCCGCCTTGCTCTGTATGAGGAGATGGGCAGAGCAGGCACTGAGGATTGAACTGGGAGGGAGCAGGAGACTCATGTGATGCTCCCCTGACAGAGGCTGAGTGCTCCAGGCCAGACATGTGAGAGAAGCACTGGCAGATGGAGTCAAGAGAGGCCACTCACCCACAAAGTACAACCCAGGTTAGTAACAAGTTTTAAAGCTGAGTAAAGGGGAACTGATGCATTTCTGCAAACTACACAAAGATGTAAACAAAATGGGACCTAAAGAACTCTGAATATGTATTGCAAAGCTAAAAAGGATCCAAGCAATTTTTGACACACCTAAATGGTGATAAATTAAAATAGGTTAAAGAAAGATAATTTGAGAGATGATGAGACAAACAGGACATGATAAAACAAGCTTTTCAGTTTATCTACTCAGGGAACACAGGCAAGACAAGCACCCTGTTCTCCACATCAGATTTTTGACATATATGCAATCTCAACCAAGGGGATTCCTTTGCTTTTGGTCCAGTTTTCTTCTTATTTGATCCCCAAATTAATATACAACTTAGTGCAGTTTAACAAAAATGCCAAGGAAGTCAAGTGGATCTCATGTGCCTTTAATCACCTCAGATAAGAATGTCTGACAAAACCCCTCTCTAGCCATTAATTTAGATTTCAGATATGGAAAAGCACTGGGAGAAAACACAGAAGGACTCTTTATGAACTGCAAAGCAAAGTTAGTTCTTGTCACGAGATGCAGAGCCTGGATATGTTTTCAGCAACTGAGGCACTAATATCCTGTTTGGAGCAGGCAGAGAGAGCAAGGATGAGGCTCTTCAGATCCTCAACCCAAAGCTGCCATGTGTGGGAAAGCCAGGGAATGATGGGAAGAGCAGCAAGCTGGGAAAGGAGAATGCTCTGGAGGAAGCCACATCAGTTGTTTCTCTACAATTACTTTGATATTAAAACTCTAAAAAAAAAAAAAAAAAAAAAAAGGGGGGAATTAAATGAAATAAGACAAACCAAGACTTGAAAAGACCTAAGTTGATGCATGGCGTCAGCTCTCAACAGTGGCCTGTGCAAACAAAGCAGCAAATGATAAATGCAAGAACCATACTTGGCAGTTCATAAAGACAAATCTCTTTTCTTAGTAAGATTGCAGGCTATAACCTAACAAAAAATGCTATCAAGAAGATTAGAGCCTTTATTTTCCACTTAAGCTTATACTGATAAAGCAGTTTTTACAATAGTGTGCTATGCATGTGATAATACAAGATGTCTTTAAAACCAGCACACATTTCAAGCTTCAGTGATGATTTTATCTATGTTCTTGACATTCAATGCTGGAAAAATCTTTAATTAACTAGGACGGCAATGCTGATTTATGATCATGGGCACAATGGGATTTGAGTGTTTTACAAAATTGGATTAAAAGGGAATAAGAGATACCTCCCACTTTAGTACGACTGAATGGATTCAGTTTGAAGTCTTATATTCCAGAGGGAATGAGATAAAGGTGTCCACTTTATCTGCATTTATTTTAGTGTCATCCCTGCTAAAAATAGCAGAAGTTTCTTCAGTTAAACTGCATGGAAGACACTATAATCCTACCATCTACAGATGAGTCTTAAAGACATACGCCTATCAAAAGCTACCAGTTCCTTCACTTACCCACCCTCATGGGTGGGTAATCACAAGTGGTTATGGGTGTGACCTTACATTCCACCTTATAGGTGTGACCTCACACATGTCAATGTGAGGATATAGAAGGTTGGAAATTAATATGAGTAAATGCAATGGGAGGTCCCAAAATCTCAAGGCTTCTAGAAAATAGGTCCAGCTGGATTATACCTTATTGTACCAACAGTTTAGACCAGCAGATTTCACACTTTCTTTCTTATTACTAAACAAGAGGCTCAGAAAATTCACAGCTATGGTTTTGTTGATTAAAATTAAGATACATCAGAGTGCTGTGTATATATTTTTGCATAATGGTCATATGACATGACTGACAGCCACTCTTCAGAAACTCTGGTTTAGATGAATGCACAAGGCAGAAATTCAACTGCTTTTACTTTTAAAAAGCTTAACAAACTTTTATGCCAATGATTAGAAAGCTATTACAACAACACTGGTAGATCAATACACGTTTCAAACTCTCATAATTTCTCAAAGCCTTCAGGAATCACAGAGGAGTTAATTCTGGAGCTGTCTGGCTTGCTGGGGCTGCCGGTTTATACAGAACAGCAGTGCCCCAGACTAAGATCTGTCAATCTGCAATTTAGAAAAAGGAAAGTGTAACCTTACAGAAGAAGTTGTTATCATAGGGTTATCAGGAAGGATTCCAGCTGGCATCGACTGGCTGTATCAGAAGGGTATTTTCCTCTCTTCTCATTAGATATGCCATGCCATAGATAACAGCTTCCACAGATTATTTATGCCGTAAAGATTTAGAATGAAGAGGTTTTCATAGCCCTGACAAATTGCTGGAAACCATCAAATTGGCTAATTTCAAAATGCATTTCCATTCAGATACAGAAACAATGTAAGCTCTTCATTAGGGCACCAGTTGTTCAATGACATTAGCTTAATCTCACCAATATTATCGACCTATTCAGTGTTTACTCCAGTAAGCAGTCCCTTGGATGTGTAACAGCAATCTTTTGAATTGACTATTCAAAGGAGCTGGTCCATAAATGTTAAATCACTTCAAAGATTTCAAGCTGAAGTGAACTTTCCAAATACAGGGTTTCCGTAATTCTCCAAGCTTATCATTCTTATTTCCAAATCTGTATCCATTGTCTCCAAAGACCTTCCTCTTTCCTTGTCACCCCCACAAAATGTCAACCTACTGCAAGTTGGTTCCATCAGATGATGAGGAAAGATGGCATTCCCTGTCCTAATATACCGTCATTGTACCGGAGTGACTACCAAAGAGAGGAGTATATAAGGCTGGCTGCAAACACAAAGAACTCTCTTTCTGGCTTAAGCTCACTTATTTTGGACAAAGATAAAAAAAAGACCTAAGAGAATCCTCCACTGCTTAAGAAACTTTCTTTTTCTTCTATAATGCAAACAGAATATGGATGAGAGAACTTACAGCATTCAGTGCAATGAATTGGACAGAGGTGGAAAGAGCAACTGTGTTATCATTATGATTATTAAAAATAAATGAAGTGGCAAGGTTAAAACCAATTCACCTTTGTTTCCCACTTACTGTAGCTATTTATAACCAGGCAAAGTATGTGGAGAATATTGTTGCCACTCTGATTTTGAGATGTCTAACATTCAGCTAATACTCACGGAAATAAGGCACATGATGCAAGGCCATGTGGACTTTGGCTTCATGTGATCGGGGATGTGCAGGACATAAAGGCAGGTCATCAACTGAAACAGTACTAATCAAGAACAACAGTGAGAAGAAACCTGTCACAATAACAACATCACATGTTCCTTGATAATGTTTCAGTGGAAACCTCTCATAGCATATTGTGTTCTGCCTTTGCATCTTTAACAGATTAAACTGTAAATTCTCCAGGTATTTATAGGAAAAAATTTCAACTCCATTTTTTTCTCCTACGAAACCAATACCCAAAGATACCTGGAAAATCTGGAGCACACAAAAAATTTAAGTATTTAAGCTGGTTTTTTTTCTCCTCTACTAGAACTAATTTGATGAGGCTAGCACCTACTGAGAAATATGATTTTAAAATGATGTTTGATTCTGAAATTGTTGGTGTGCTAACAAGAATGTACTCCGTTTTGCAGCAGAGGAAGGATTCACCCATCAAAAGAGACTGGCTGTCAGAGATGAAAGAGAGTAAAGAAATGGAGAGAGAGACATTTTAAACATATAAGACAAGGCTTTCATCTCATGCTGGACCATACGGGACAGTGTTATTAACCTTGGAAAAAATCTGACAGGAGTGTAAAAGAAAAGAAGATGAAGAAAGTAAAAAAAAAAAAAAAGGAATAATTTACCTTCAATAACTTTTCTGATCTGTACCGACACATTTCAAGAAGTCTACATTTATGCTTTTCCACGGGTGAAGGTTTTGCCATGTGTCCTCTGCTTCTTTCTGTACATGCAGAAGTGTTGGTATGGGTTTTCTGGCAGTCAGTTTGTCCTTGCTGCATCTGCCTGCTAGGGTGCTGCCTGTGGATACCTGGGCAGAGGGCAACTGGCGAATGCATGGATGACATCTTTGCTTGGGTCACCCATATACCTTTCTTGCACCTCAGCACCATGTGACACTGACTGACAAAACTGTGTTTAAGACATTTCTGTAGTTCGCATTATTTCTGCCTGAAGAGCGGCTCTGCAGCTACAGAAGCAAGTGCTCCCAGATCCTCCTTGTCAATCGTCTCATCGGTGCTTGAAAAACTCCCTCTGTGGGATTCCACAACCTCGTCTCCACAATGCATTTTTAGACTAAATTCTCCTTACTCTTTGCAAGTGCTTTCTAACATTTAAGCTATTTTTTTTTTTCCCTGAGAACTAAATGGATTACTTTTTATCTTGCCCTTGAGGGACGTGAGAAACAATTGCTCACAATCCTCTTTGCAAGAACCTTTTCCATGTTCAATCTCCCTGTCAGCTTTCTCTTCTCCATACCAAACCAGCCAGTTCTTTCAATCCTTCGTTTTGTGTCACAGCATATTTTTTAAGTCTCACTTCTGGTGCTCTGACTGACCGTTAGTAGATGAGATCCCAGCGCGGACGCTGTGAGAACCCAGCGCTGGGAGCCAGGGCACAAACGTACCTTTGGTGCATATAGAATCTCTTATGGCATCTCAAGGAGCTATCAGAGAGGATTCTATTCCCCCCAGCCCCGTCTTCCCCAGCTCCATAGCTCCGACCCCTCCTCACAGCACTTGCGGGTGCCCACCACGGCAGTACTCTGCCCCGAG